>NW_027197741.1:0-55459 GCF_038502225.1 Cherax quadricarinatus | reverse complement strand
AACAAGACAAGTCCCTGAGCTAAGGGGTATGTCCTAAGAGGAGAGGTTAAGGAAAATCGTCCTGACGACACTGGAAGGCAGGAGAGAGGGCAGGGCATGATAACGACATATAAAATACAGAGAGGAATTGACAAGGTGGACAGAGACAGAATGTTCCAGAGATGGGACACAGCAACAAGGGGACACAGTTGGAGGTTGAAGACACAGATGAATCACAGGGATGTTAGGAAGTATTTCTTCCGACACAGAGCAGTCATGAAGTGGAATAGTTTGGTAAGCCATGTAGTGGAGGCAGGATCCAGCTTTAAGCAGAGGTATGATAAAGCTCATGGTGCAGGGAGTGTGACCCAGTAGCGGTCAGTGAAGAGGCGGGGCCAGGAGCTATGAATCAACCCCTGCAACCACATCTAGGCGAGTACCTATCTCTTAATGTATACTGTATATACGACTTAGCTATGTTGAGTTTATGGACCACATGGCTGTGTAGGGTTTGATAACATATACCACAAATGCTTCTGGGGCTATGGGAAGACACCCCTCAAGGGAGGTTCTTTGACGCTGGTGAGGGCCTCTTGATCTAGGGAACTGGATCTGTGCTCCGATTCCCTGAAATGAGCCTGAATACCTTCCATCCCCCCCTCCCACAGGTGCTGTATAATCCTATGGGTTTAGCGCTTCCCCATGATTATAATAATGTTGGAAGACAGTAAGGTCACAGTTGGTGTCCTGATACAACCCTGTCCAGATAGTTTGTCTCTAAAAATCTTACTATTGAAAACCTCTTAGGTAAGTAGTACACAGCACTGGACCTGCTACCTCTCAGTCACACGGTTCGAGTCCCCGTCCATTCTTGTAATTAATGTATGTATGTGTGTATGTATGTATGTGTGTATGTATGTGTATGTATATTTGTGTGTGTGTGTGTGTGTGAGACAAAGAGAGAAAGAGAGAAAGAGAGAGAAAGAGAGAAAGAGAGAGAGAGAGAGAGAGAGAGAGAGAGAGAGAGAGAGAGAGAGAGAGAGAGAGAGAGAGAGAGAGAGAGAGAGAGAGAGAGAGAGAGAGAGAGAAATAACCAGTGAAAAATAGTCAAATTCCAAGTAATTTCGTGATCTTTTAGATTAAAGAACAGAATAAAAATAAGACAAAATAAGACTTATAAGGCCGAGATATGTCTTGACACATGACCTGACACAGGCAATCTTGTACACATGACCTGACACAGGCAATCTTTTACACATGACATGACACAGACAATCTTGTACACATGACATGACACAGACAATCTTGTACACATGACATGACACAGGCAATCTTGTACACATGACATGACACAGGCTATCTTGTACACATGACCTGACACAGACAATCTTGTACACATGACCTGACAATCTTGTACACATGACCTGACACAGACAATCTTGTACACATGACCTGACACAGACAATCTTGTACACATGACATGACACAGGCAATCTTGTACACATGACATGACAAAGGCTATCTTGTACACATGACATGACACAGACAATCTTGTACACATGACCTGACACAGACAATCTTGTACACATGACCTGACACAGGCAGTCTTGTACACATGACCTGCCACAGGCAGTCTTGTACACATGACCTGCCACAGGCAGTCTTGTACACATGACCTGCCACAGGCAGTCTTGTACACATGACCTGCCACAGGCAGTCTTGTACACATGACCTGCCACAGGCAGTCTTGTACACATGACCTGACACAGGCAGTCTTGTACACATGACCTGCCACAGGCAGTCTTGTACACATGACCTGCCACAGGCAGTCTTGTACACATGACCTGCCACAGGCAGTCTTGTACACATGACCTGCCACAGGCAGTCTTGTACACATGACCTGCCACAGGCAGTCTTGTACACATGACCTGCCACAGGCAGTCTTGTACACATGACCTGCCACAGGCAGTCTTGTACACATGACCTGCCACAGGCAGTCTTGTACACATGACCTGCCACAGGCAGTCTTGTACACATGACCTGCCACAGGCAGTCTTGTACACATGACCTGCCACAGGCAGTCTTGTACACATGACCTGACACAGGCAGTCTTGTACACATGACCTGACACAGGCAGTCTTGTACACATGACCTGCCACAGGCAGTCTTGTACACATGACCTGCCACAGGCAGTCTTGTACACATGACCTGACACAGGCAGTCTTGTACACATGACCTGACACAGGCAGTCTTGTACACATGACCTGACACAGGCAGTCTTGTACACATGACCTGACACAGGCAGTCTTGTACACATGACCTGACACAGGCAGTCTTGTACACATGACCTGACACAAACAGTCGTGTACACATGACCTGACACAAACAGTCGTGTACACATGACCTGACACAGGCAGTCTTGTACACATGACCTGACACAGGCAGTCTTGTACACATGACCTGACACAGGCAGTCGTGTACACATGACCTGACACAGGCAGTCGTGTACACATGACCTGACACAGGCAGTCGTGTACACATGACCTGACACAGGCAGTCGTGTACACATGACCTGACACAGGCAGTCGTGTACACATGACCTGACACAGGCAGTCGTGTACACATGACCTGACACAGGCAGTCGTGTACACATGACCTGACACAGGCAGTCGTGTACACATGACCTGACACAGGCAGTCGTGTACACATGACCTGACACAGGCAGTCGTGTGCACATGACCTGACACAGGCAGTCGTGTACACATGACCTGACACAGGCAGTCGTGTACACATGACCTGACACAGGCAGTCGTGTACACATGACCTGACACAGGCAGTCGTGTACACATGACCTGACACAGGCGGTCGTGTACACATGACCTGACACAGGCGGTCGTGTACACATGACCTGACACAGGCGGTCGTGTACACATGACCTGACACAGGCGGTCGTGTACACATGACCTGACACAGGCGGTCGTGTACACATGACCTGACACAGGCGGTCGTGTACACATGACCTGACACAGGCGGTCGTGTACACATGACCTGACACAGGCGGTCGTGTACACATGACCTGACACAGGCGGTCGTGTACACATGACCTGACACAGGCGGTCGTGTACACATGACCTGACACAGGCGGTCGTGTACACATGACCTGACACAGGCGGTCGTGTACACATGACCTGACACAGGCGGTCGTGTACACATGACCTGACACAGGCGGTCGTGTACACATGACCTGACACAGGCGGTCGTGTACACATGACCTGACACAGGCGGTCGTGTACACATGACCTGACACAGGCGGTCGTGTACACATGACCTGACACAGGCGGTCGTGTACACATGACCTGACACAGGCAGTCGTGTACACATGACCTGACACAGGCAGTCGTGTACACATGACCTGACACAGGCAGTCGTGTACACATGACCTGACACAGGCAGTCGTGTACACATGACCTGACACAGGCAGTCGTGTACACATGACCTGACACAGGCAGTCGTGTACACATGACCTGACACAGGCAGTCGTGTACACATGACCTGACACAGGCAGTCGTGTACACATGACCTGACACAGGCAGTCGTGTACACATGACCTGACACAGGCAGTCGTGTACACATGACCTGACACAGGCAGTCGTGTACACATGACCTGACACAGGCAGTCGTGTACACATGACCTGACACAGGCAGTCGTGTACACATGACCTGACACAGGCAGTCGTGTACACATGACCTGACACAGGCAGTCGTGTACACATGACCTGACACAGGCAGTCGTGTACACATGACCTGACACAGGCAGTCGTGTACACATGACCTGACACAGGCAGTCGTGTACACATGACCTGACACAGGCAGTCGTGTACACATGACCTGACACAGGCAGTCGTGTACACATGACCTGACACAGGCAGTCGTGTACACATGACCTGACACAGGCAGTCGTGTACACATGACCTGACACAGGCAGTCGTGTACACATGACCTGACACAATCTTGTACACATGACCTGACACAATCTTGTACACATGACCTGACACAATCTTGTACACATGACCTGACACAATCTTGTACACATGACCTGACACAATCTTGTACACATGACCTGACAATCTTGTACACATGACCTGACACAATCTTGTACACATGACCTGACACAATCTTGTACACATGACCTGACACAATCTTGTACACATGACCTGACACAATCTTGTACACATGACCTGACACAATCTTGTACACATGACCTGACACAATCTTGTACACATGACCTGACACAATCTTGTACACATGACCTGACACAGGCAATCTTGTACACATGACCTGACACAGGCAATCTTGTACACATGACCTGACACAGGCAATCCTTGTACACATGACCTGACACAATCTTGTACACATGACCTGACACAATCTTGTACACATGACCTGACACAGGCAATCTTGTACACATGACCTGACACAAGCAATCTTGTACACATGACCTGACACAGGCAATCTTGTACACATGACCTGACACAGGCAATCTTGTACACATGGCCTGACACAGGCAATCTTGTACACATGGCCTGACACAGGCAATCTTGTACACATGGCCTGACACAGGCAATCTTGTACACATGACCTGACACAGGCAATCTTGTACACATGACCTGACACAATCTTGTACACATGACCTGACACAATCTTGTACACATGACCTGACACAATCTTGTACACATGACCTGACACAATCTTGTACACATGACCTGACACAATCTTGTACACATGACCTGACACAGGCAATCTTGTAAACATGACCTGACACAGGCAATCTTGTACACATGACCTGACACAGGCAATCTTGTACACATGACCTGACACAGACAATCTTGTACACATGACCTGACACAGGCAATCTTGTACACATGACCTGACACAGGCAATCTTGTACACATGACCTGACACAGGCAATCTTGTACACATGACCTGACACAGGCAATCTTGTACACATGACCTGACACAGGCAATCTTGTACACATGACCTGGCACAGGCAATCTTGTACACATGACCTGACACAGGCAATCTTGTACACATGACCTGACACAATCTTGTACACATGACCTGACACAGGCAATCTTGTACACATGACCTGACACAAGCAATCTTGTACACATGACCTGACACAGGCAATCTTGTACACATGACCTGACACAGGCAATCTTGTACACATGGCACATCTTGTACACATGACCTGACACAGGCAATCTTGTACACATGACCTGACACAGGCAATCTTGTACACATGACCTGACACAGGCAATCTTGTACACATGACCTGACACAGGCAATCTTGTACACATGACCTGACACAGGCAATCTTGTACACATGACCTGACACAGGCAATCTTGTACACATGACCTGACACAGGCAATCTTGTACACATGACCTGACACAGGCAATCTTGTACACATGACCTGACACAGGCAATCTTGTACACATGACCTGACACAGGCAATCTTGTACACATGACCTGACACAGGCAATCTTGTACACATGACCTGACACAGGCAATCTTGTACACATGACCTGACACAGGCAATCTTGTACACATGACCTGACACAGGCAATCTTGTACACATGACCTGACACAGGCAATCTTGTACACATGACCTGACACAGGCAATCTTGTACACATGACCTGACACAGGCAATCTTGTACACATGACCTGACACAGGCAATCTTGTACACATGACCTGACACAGGCAATCTTGTACACATGACCTGACACAGGCAATCTTGTACACATGACCTGACACAGGCAATCTTGTACACATGACCTGACACAGGCAATCTTGTACACATGACCTGACACAGACAATCTTGTACACATGACCTGACACAGACAATCTTGTACACATGACCTGACACAGACAATCTTGTACACATGACCTGACACAGACAATCTTGTACACATGACCTGACACAGGCAATCTTGTACACATGACCTGACACAGGCAATCTTGTACACATGACCTGACACAGGCAATCTTGTACACATGACCTGACACAGGCAATCTTGTACACATGACCTGACACAGGCAATCTTGTACACATGACCTGACACAGACAATCTTGTACACATGACCTGACACAATCTTGTACACATGACCTGACACAATCTTGTACATATGACCTGACACAGACAATCTTGTACATATGACCTGACACAGACAATCTTGTACACATGACCTGACACAGACAATCTTGTACACATGACCTGACACAGACAATCTTGTACACATGACCTGACACAGGCAATCTTGTACACATGACCTGACACAGGCAATCTTGTACACATGACCTGACACAGGCAATCTTGTACACATGACCTGACACAGACAATCTTGTACACATGACCTGACACAGACAATCTTGTACACATGACCTGACACAGACAATCTTGTACACATGACCTGACACAGGCAATCTTGTACACATGACCTGACACAGGCAATCTTGTACACATGACCTGACACAGGCAATCTTGTACACATGACCTGACACAGGCAATCTTGTACACATGACCTGACACAGGCAATCTTGTACACATGACCTGACACAGGCAATCTTGTACACATGACCTGACACAGGCAATCTTGTACACATGACCTGACACAGGCAATCTTGTACACATGACCTGACACAGGCAATCTTGTACACATGACCTGACACAGGCAATCTTGTACACATGACCTGACACAGGCAGTCTTGTACACATGACCTGACACAATCTTGTACACATGACCTGACACAGGCAATCTTGTACACATGACCTGACACAGGCAATCTTGTACACATGACCTGACACAGACAATCTTGTACACATGACCTGACACAGACAATCTTGTACACATGACCTGACACAGGCAATCTTGTACACATGACCTGACACAGGCAATCTTGTACACATGACCTGACACAGGCAATCTTGTACACATGACCTGACACAGGCAATCTTGTACACATGACCTGACACAGGCAATCTTGTACACATGACCTGACACAGGCAATCTTGTACACATGACCTGACACAGGCAATCTTGTACACATGACCTGACACAGGCAATCTTGTACACATGACCTGACACAGGCAATCTTGTACACATGACCTGACACAGGCAATCTTGTACACATGACCTGACACAGGCAATCTTGTACACATGACCTGACACAGGCAATCTTGTACACATGACCTGACACAGGCAATCTTGTACACATGACCTGACACAGGCAATCTTGTACACATGACCTGACACAGGCAATCTTGTACACATGACCTGACACAGGCAATCTTGTACACATGACCTGACACAGGCAATCTTGTACACATGACCTGACACAGGCAATCTTGTACACATGGACACAGGCAATCTTGTACACATGACCTGACACAGGCAATCTTGTACACATGACCTGACACAGGCAATCTTGTACACATGACCTGACACAGGCAATCTTGTACACATGACCTGACACAGGCAATCTTGTACACATGACCTGACACAGGCAATCTTGTACACATGACCTGACACAGGCAATCTTGTACACATGACCTGACACAGGCAATCTTGTACACATGACCTGACACAGGCAATCTTGTACACATGACCTGACACAGGCAATCTTGTACACATGACCTGACACAGGCAATCTTGTACACATGACCTGACACAGGCAATCTTGTACACATGACCTGACACAGGCAATCTTGTACACATGACCTGACACAGGCAATCTTGTACACATGACCTGACACAGGCAATCTTGTACACATGACCTGACACAGGCAATCTTGTACACATGACCTGACACAGGCAATCTTGTACACATGACCTGACACAGGCAATCTTGTACACATGACCTGACACAGGCAATCTTGTACACATGACCTGACACAGGCAATCTTGTACACATGACCTGACACAGGCAATCTTGTACACATGACCTGACACAGGCAATCTTGTACACATGACCTGACACAGGCAATCCTGACACAGGCAATCTTGTACACATGACCTGACACAGGCAATCTTGTACACATGACCTGACACAGGCAATCTTGTACACATGACCTGACACAGGCAATCTTGTACACATGACCTGACACAGGCAATCTTGTACACATGACCTGACACAGGCAATCTTGTACACATGACCTGACACAGGCAATCTTGTACACATGACCTGACACAGGCAATCTTGTACACATGACCTGACACAGGCAATCTTGTACACATGACCTGACACAGACAATCTTGTACACATGTACCTGACACACAGGCAATCTTGTACACATGACCTGACACAGGCACAATCTTGTACACATGACCTGACACAGGCAATCTTGTACACATGACCTGACACAGGCAATCTTGTACACATGACCTGACACAGGCAATCTTGTACACATGACCTGACACAGTACACATGACAATCTTGTACACATGACCTGACACAGGCAATCTTGTACACATGACCTGACACAGCAATCTTGTACAATCTTGTACACATGACCTGACACAGACAATCTTGTACACATGACCTGACACAGGCAATCTTGTACACATGACCTGACACAGGCAATCTTGTACACATGACCTGACACAGGCAATCTTGTACACATGACCTGACACAGACAATCTTGTACACATGACCTGACACAGGCAATCTTGTACACATGACCTGACACAGGCAATCTTGTACACATGACCTGACACAGGCAATCTTGTACACATGACCTGACACAGGCAATCTTGTACACATGACCTGACACAGGCAATCTTGTACACATGACCTGACACAGACAATCTTGTACACATGACCTGACACAGGCAATCTTGTACACACAACCGTCAGCATTTTGGGAAGAATTCTTAATAAAAAATTTTTTTACTGTATTAATATTTTTAAATACAACTTTTATTCTAGAATTCTTTAATATGGAAGTTATATGGAGTATTTCATGGTAAGGGAGAACTAACATGCTCCTGCTTCAATATTTGTCTTTTTTATTGCAAAGTATATTTCTGGCAATACGTAACGTAGTGTAGTTTTAAAAATAGGTTGGATAAATACATAGTGGGTGTGGGTGGGTGTGAGTTGGACCTGTTTAGCTTGTGCTACTAGGTCAGTTGTCGTGTTCCTTCCTTAAGTGAATGTGACCTGGCCTGACTAGGCTGGGGCATTGGCTTAAGCCAGTAGGAGACTTGGACTTGCCTCGCATGGGCCCGTAGGCCTTCTGCAGTGTTCCTTCTTTATGTTATGTAACCCGCACATTGGAGAAAGGAGCCTACGACGTTTTGGGCCAACTTGGGCCATTTACAAAGTCACACACTGTGGCTGTAAATGGTCCAAGTCTGATGTGACTGTAAATGGTTCAAGTCTGATGTGACTTTGTAAATGGTGTAAGTCTGATGTGACTTTGTAAATGGTCCAAGTCTGATGTGACTGTAAATGGTGTAAGTCTGATGTGACTTTGTAAATGGTCCAAGTCTGATGTGACTGTAAATGGTCCAAGTCTGATGTGACTGTAAATGGTCCAAGTCTGATGTGACTTTGTAAATGGTCCAAGTCTGATGTGACTGTAAATGGTCCAAGTCTGATGTGACTTTGTAAATGGTCCAAGTCTGATGTGACTTTGTAAATGGTCCAAGTCTGATGTGACTGTAAATGGTCCAAGTCTGATGTGACTTTGTAAATGGTCCAAGTCTGATGTGACTTTGTAAATGGTCCAAGTCTGATGTGACTGTAAATGGTGTAAGTCTGATGTGACTTTGTAAATGGTCCAAGTCTGATGTGACTTTGTAAATGGTACAAGTCTGATGTGACTGTAAATGGTCCAAGTCTGATGTGACTTTGTAAATGGTCCAAGTCTGATCACAGCCTCAAACTCCTCTCATCTATGTGCGGGTTATTTATGTATTGTTCCAGTCACGTTATGGTGCCTTTTTGTTCTGTCCTCCTGTATATATGGCAATTTTAGAAGATTTGTCATGTTTTTGGAAGGGGGGGGGAGGGTATTTTAGATCATTCGCTATTTCATAAATCCTCGAAATTTTCTCATCTACAATCACAAGACTAAAAATACACAAAGTTCTCAAAACCCAAGATGAGAACACCATTAAAAGTAAGCGCTAAACCCACAAGTCATACAGGGATGACAACACAAAGTTTAATAACTCTGTCATGACAGAATAATAGCGCACATAAGACCAATTATTTGATGGTTTTTCTGAATATTTTTAATTTAATTTCTGGTGAGAGATACAACTCTCAGTGTATATAACCTCTGCCCAGGACGCCAAAATATTTATATGATCATTATATTATTTACACATACGAGTTTGTGCTATACACAAAACTAACAAAAAAAAAATCGAAAAAATCGCGTACACAATGCGTGGAATGAATCATGGTGGGAAATAAACATGAACAAACCATGGTAAACCACCATAATAATTACCAGAGAGCACATACCTGCTGAAAAGTGATGTTATTACAGTAAATTACCCCCAGAGGCTAGTCTTGAAGGTATTTTCCAGGCGAAACTATTGGACACTTAGCCAAACTATTACTTTTTGACCTTCTAATATAACTTGTGTATCACTAGATGTAGGCGAGGTGATCTAGAAGTTGTTCTGTGCTATGAAAAATGTCCGAGAACAACAGTACTGTACGTTAAATAATGGGATTATCTGTGGGTGTCAGCACAAGCACGGAGCGAGCGACGGCACACCCTCCCTCGACGACGACTGGAGGCGTACTGAATATACTTCTTAGTTAGTTAACTGTTCAAGACTGATTGATAACTTAAGTCTGACAGCTGAGGTCTGTTGTCTCATAGCTGAGACCTGTTGTCTGATAACTGAAGTCTGATAGCTGAGGTCTGTTGTCTCATAGCTGAGACCTGTTGTCTGATAACTAAAGTCTGATAGCTGAGGTCTGTTGTCTCATAGCTGAGATCTGTTGTCTGATAACTGAAGTCTGATAGCTGAGGTCTGGTGTCTGATAGCTGAGACCTGTTGTCTGGTAACTTAAGTCTGTTGTTGTCTCATAGCTGAGACCTGTTGTCTGATAACTGAAGTCTGATAGCTGAGGTCTGTTGTCTCATAGCTGAGACCTGTTGTCTGATAACTGAAGTCTGATAGCTGAGGTCTGTTGTCTCATAGCTGAGACCTGTTGTCTGATAACTGAAGTCTGATAGCTGAGGTCTGTTGTCTCATAGCTAAGACCTGTTGTCTGATAACTGAAGTCTGACAGCTGAGGTCTGTTGTCTCATAGCTGAGACCTGTTGTCTGATAAATGAAGTCTGATAGCTGAGGTCTGTTGTCTCATAGCTGAGACCTGTTGTCTGATAACTGAAGTCTGATAGCTGAGGTCTGTTGTCTCATAGCTGAGACCTGTTGTCTGATAACTGAAGTCTGATAGCTGAGGTCTGTTGTCTCATAGCTGAGACCTGTTGTCTGATAACTGAAGTCTGACAGCTGAGGTCTGTTGTCTCATAGCTAAGACCTGTTGTCTGATAACTGAAGTCTGACAGCTGAGGTCTGTTGTCTCATAGCTGAGACCTGTTGTCTGATAACTGAAGTTTGATAGCTGAGGTCTGTTGTCTCATAGCTGAGACCTGTTGTCTGATAACTGAAGTCTGATAGCTGAGGTCTGTTGTCTCATAGCTGAGACCTGTTGTCTGATAACTGAAGTCTGATAGCTGAGGTCTGTTGTCTCATAGCTGAGACCTGTTGTCTGATAACTGAAGTCTGACAGCTGAGGTCTGTTGTCTCATAGCTGAGACCTGTTGTCTGATAACTGAAGTCTGACAGCTGAGGTCTGTTGTCTCATAGCTGAGACCTGTTGTCTGATAACTGAAGTCTGACAGCTGAGGTCTGTTGTCTCATAGCTGAGACCTGTTGTCTGATAACTGAAGTCTGATAGCTGAGGTCTGTTGTCTTATAGCTGAGACCTGTTGTCTGGTAACTTAAGTCTGTTGTCTGATAACTGAAGTCTGATAGCTGAGGTCTGGTGTCTGATAGCTGAGACCTGTTGTCTGATAGCTTAAGTCTGCTGTCTGATAACTGAAGTCTGATAGCTGAGGTCTGGTGTCTGATAGCTGAAGTCTGCTGCCTGACAGCTGAAGTCTGCTACCTGATAGCTGAAGTCTGCTGTCTGATAGCCGAGGTCTGGTATCTGGTAACTGAAGCATTGTCTGGTAACTGAAGTCTGATAGCTGAGGTCTGCTGTCTGGTAACTGAAATCTGTTGTCTGGTAACTGAAGTCTGATAGCTGAGGTCTGCTGTCTGGTAATTGAAGTCTGTTGCCTGGTAACTGGAGTCTGATAGCCGAGGTCTGTTGTCTGGTAAATAACGTATGTTGTCTGGTAACTGAAGTCTGTTGTCTGGTAACTGAAGTCTGTTGTCTGGTAACTGAAGTCTGTTGTCTGGTAACTGAAGTCTGTTGTCTGGTAACTGAAGTCTGTTGTCTGGTAACTGAAGTCTGTTGTCTGGTAACTGAAGTCTGTTGTCTGGTAGCTGAAGTCTGTTGTCTGGTAGCTGAAGTCTGTTGTCTGGTAGCTGAAGTTTGTTGTCTGGTAGCTGAAGTCTGGTGTCTGGTAACTGAAGCCTATTGTCTGGTAACTGAAGTCTATTGTCTGGTAACTGAAGTCTATTGTCTGGTAACTGAAGCCTATTGTCTGGTAACTGAAGTCTATTGTCTGGTAACTGAAGTCTATTGTCTGGTAACTGAAGTCTATTGTCTGATAACTGAAGTCTGTTGTCTGGTAACTAAAGTCTGTTTATAATGTGTTAATTGCCTGCGTTATTAAGGCGGTGACAAATGAGGCTTCGGAGTCTTGTTTCTTTATTTGCGATATCGTGGGTACACAGGCAGTGTGTTTGTGCTCATGCCCCGAGGGGACCATGCCCAGCTAGGGAGAGGGGAGTGGCAGGTGTTAACTCTGGTTTACGCTGGCGTCGAGAGAGAGAGAAGCAGGTTTGAGCATATGCACCCAGAGACGTGCCACCTGGTGGGAACCATAGGAACTAGGCATGTAGGCATACAATCTACATTTCGCTCGGCCACCTACCACATGGTCGTCCTCGACCACATGGTCGTCCTCGACTCATTGTGACCACGAACGAGTGGTACTGATCAATAACAACACTGCACTAGCCAAGGACTCGAACCCATGCTGCTTTGGCCTGCCTCATGGTGGGCGAAAGCACATTACATCCTTATCCACTGGTCCATACGATCATAAAGAGTAGCCCATCCAGCGGCACTGAATGTTGTACTCGCTACCCAAGGACACACGATGGTGTGGATGACTCTAGGCTAATTTCATTCTAGTCCTTGTTTAGTGTACTAGTTCAACGAGCAGTATTTTATATTACTGTGACCACAAACGAGTGGTATTGATCAATAACAACACTGCACTAGCCAAGGACATGAACCCATGCTGCTTGGGCCTGCTTCATGATGGGCGAAAACACATGACGTCCTTATCCACTGGACCATACGATCCTTGAGAGTAGCGCAGGATGCAGCACTGAATTTTGTACTCGCTACCAAAGGACACACGATGGTGTGGATGACTCTAGGGACTAGAATGAAATTAGCCTGGAGTCATCCACACCATCGTGTGTCCTTGGGGGGGATCTTTAGCTCGAGTACTTTCACGCTTCTCAGTGCATCATCAGGAGCTATGCAATGTTGCAAAGCTGCAACTGAAGTGAGGGGAAGTTTTTCCTTAGAATAGCACAGTGCAGGTCTATTCCCTGCTGCTGGCTCTCTTAGAATGTGGGCCAACGGTCAGTGTCACGCCAGCACTACCACCATCCCCATCTCCCCCCATATGAGGTAAGAGGGTTTTGAGAAGTCAAGTATTATGAAATTAGAAGATATAATAGTCGGCCCCAAACTTTTTCTAGCCGTTTAGAACAGGTCATGTGACTTGAGAAAATACGTTTTTCAGTACATATTGTATATATATGGATTGCTATTATCCTGTGTAACCTTATCCGTTTAAACACTGAGAAGTGTGAAAGTACAAGTACTTGAGCTAAAGATTTCCATCCCCTGTGGCTTGTCTTGCATATATATACATGTGGACATGGAGAAAATTATAATAAAAAAGACACGCTAAACCACAAGGGCTATACAGTGCTGCAGGGCAGGAAGGAAGCGAGGGTATCAGGTGGCAAAAGGGAGATGGATGAGTAATAGGTTATGGAGAACAGCGGGGCAGTGGATAGTGAAAGGGTAGAGGGCAGCAAGAGATTGAGGTAGAAAGGGCTGAGGGGAGTGCAAAAGGTATCATAATCAAAGTTTGTGGAGTAAATCAGTCATTGTCAAGAAGTCAATGAGGGAGAGAGGATTAAAAGAGGGTCCATCAGCAAGAAGGGAAGGTAAAGAGAGAGTAGTAGAGCGGAGACGACGATGGAGGTAAATTCTGCGTGCTCGTTGATAGAGAGGGCAGTCTAACAGAATGTGGCTAATCAATACTGGAACTTGACACTTCTCACAGAGAGGAGCAGGGTGCCTCTCCATGAGATACCCATGAGTAAGACGAGTGTGGCCAATGTGAAGGCGGGAGAGAGTAGTCTTCCAACCTCGACACTGATGGCAAGAAGACGGCCAGTAACCTATACTCGGTTTAATAGAATGAAGTTTGTTACCGAGTAGAGTTGACCAATGTTGTTGCCAACGGGTGTGAAGGTGGGTAGCTATTACAGCAAAATAGTCCAGAAATTGAACACCTCTATATGAAATTGGTAGGTCATGTACTGCTGACCGCACAGCAGTGTCTGCCTGTTCATTGCCCTGTACGTCAACATGACCAGGGACCCAACAAAAAACAATATCTTTATGCTTGGTAGAGATACGGCGTAGCCAAAGTTGGATATGGAGAACTAGGGTTTGAGGTGTATCAAATTTCTGTATAGCCTGTAGAGTACTAAGGGAGTCTGAGATAACCACAAATGATGACACAGGCATAGATGCAATACGAATAAGTGCTGCAAGAATGGCATACAATTCAGCAGTAAAAATGCTAGCCGAAGATAGTAAATGCCCTCGCATGATGCTGACCGGAAACACTGCTGCGAATCCGACTCCATCAGATGACTTAGAGCCATCTGTGTGTACTGCGATGGCATGAGAAAGAGTGGAAGTGGTCAAGACAGAGAGAGCGGTAAGCTACCATAGGCAGTTGGGCTTTCGAGCAGGGAGTGAGAAAGAACAGACTCGAACAGCTGGAACTTCCCAGGGGGGGGTTATGGGAAAGTGAGATGCTACATGAACATATAAAGGTCATAACTGAAGGGAAGAGCGAATGTAGGTGAAGAGAGAAGTGATGGAGCAAACGGGCGGTGAACAAATAATGTCTACTAATATCAGAGACCATTCTATAAATGGAAGAATTGCGGAGATCGTGAGAGCATACATAGTAGCAAAGGCAATGAGCATCACGGCGATCAGACAAGGATGGAACATTCGCTTCTGCATAGAGGCTCTCAACAGGGAAAGAGCGAAAAGCACCAAGGCATAAATGTAATCCTTGGTGATAGATGGGGTTAAGGCTAGAGAGAGTAGCAGGAGAGGCCGCTGAATAGATCTCGTCACCATAATCTAGTTTCGATAAAATGAGGGCTGAATGTAGGCGAAGGAGAGTTCGACGATCAGCTCCCCATGAAAGATGAGCAAGGGTTTTAAGAAGGTTCAGCCGGCTGTGACAAATTGCCTTCAGAGAGCTAATGTGAGGTTTCCAGGATAACCTACGGTCAAAGAAAAGGCCTAGAAACCTGACTGTATCACGTTCAGGGATACGGGAGCCATAGAGGTACAAAGGATGATCGGAGATGACAGAGTGTCTAGTGAAAGTAATTTGGCGAGTTTTGGTACAGAAAAATTTAAACCCATGCGTGGTGGCCCAAGTGGAAGCACGGTCGACCGCATGCTGGAGAGAAACTGTAATGAGGTGACAGTCAGCGCCTGCACAAACAATAGCGAAGTCATCAACATAGAGTGATGACCAAATATTGGATGGAAGAACAGAGGTCAAATCATTTATAGCAAGGAGAAAAAGTGTTGTGCTCAGAACACATCCCTGAGGGACACCTTCAGCTTGGACAAAGTCCGGGGAGAGCACATTATTAACTCGAACAAGGAAATGTTTGTCAATGAAAAAGTTCTTAAGAAAGGATGGTAGATTGCCTGGGAGGCCTAAAGAGTGGGCTTGGGCCAAAATGTTATACCTCCAAGTTGTGTCATATGCCTTCTCAAGGTCAAAAAATATGGCAATAACCGAGTGGTTATTCGCAAAGGTATTACGAACATACGTATCCAAGCATAGTAAGGGGTCTATGGTAGATCGGCCCTTACGAAAGCCATATTGACTAGTGGAGAGAGTGTTGTCTCTCTAAATACCACATTAAACATCGATTTACCAGACGTTCCATCACTTTGCAAACTGCACTAGTAAGAGCAATGGGACGATAGTGGGAAGCATCATGTCCCGTAGTACCTAGCTTGTGGAAAGGGAGAACAATGGCAGATTTCCACAGCTGGGGAAGAACTCCTTGTGACCAAATAAGATGGAAGAGGTGTAAGAGGACTGTAAGGGGTGACTGATGTAAATGTTGTAACATCCGAATATGAATATCGTCAGGCTCAGCTGCCTATGATCGGCAAGCTGAGAGTGTTGCCTCCAGTTCCCCAAGTGTAAAAGGCACATTATACTGTTCTTCTCTGAGAGAAGAAAAGTCCAAGGGTACTAACTCTCTGGTCAAGTGCGGTCATACCGCTAAGCTTATGGGAGTTAGTGTGGGCTGTTACCCATACCATGGCTTGTTGTAGTGCTTTAGAATCCCAGGTTCATGTGTTGAAGAAGGAGATTCTACTTCTTCAGGAGGAAAATAGGAAGCTGAAGCTTCGCATAGATGAGTTTGGGAGCGAATGTGAGAAGGATTTAGCTGGTAAGGAAGGAATGGTCACCAGCAGTGATAGTGGCAGCCGCTTTAAGTGGCAAGTGGTTCACAGTTCAGGAAGAAGGAAGATGAGGAGAGTTAATAGAGATGATGCGAAGGTAGGAAATCGATTCTCTGTTCTCCAAGACGAGTGTACTTCAGTGGTTAGTGAGGTTGAAGGTACCACTGATTCCCCTGCTAATCAAGGTAAGAATATTTTAATAGTAGGCGATTCTCAGGTAAGATATATGGACCGTGCATTTTGTAACAGAGACAAAAAGGTCAGACAGAGAGTGTGTCTTCCTGGAGCTGGTGTTGGTGACATAGTCAGCAGGTTGGATAATATTATGGCAGGTAATGGGAACAAGCCCATTATCTGTCTTAGTGCTGGGGGTAATGACATTGGGAAGGGCAGGAGAGAGGAGCTGCTGGATAAGTACAGGTCAGCCATAGAAGTAGTTAGGTCTAAGGGAGGGATCCCAGTCATATGTAGTATCTTGCCTAGAAAGGGAGTGGGCAATGAATGGATGTCTAGGGCAATTGGTATAAATCACTGGCTAGACAGGTACTGCAAGGAACTTGCAATCCCATTCATTGATAACTGGGACCTTTTCTTTGGCAAACGTGATATGTATGCAAGGGATGGGGTTCATCTCTCTGGGGATGGAGTGGTTGCATTAGCCAATTCAATTGAGAGGGTAATTGATGACTTGTCTAGGAATTTAAACTGATAGATTATAAAGGTATGGGTGTTTGTGGGAAACAATCAGGCTGCAGCATTAGGGTTAAAAACAGCAGTTATTACCGGGATACCTCAGGAATATGTTTAAAAGACAATATTCAAAATAAAGTTGCTAGTAATGGCAAATCAATTGATCAACAAGCAAAGAGAGATAGTAGAAGGCAACGAGTGACTGGCTCCCTTAAGGTGTACTATACAAATAGTAGGAGTCTAAGAAATAAAATAGATGAGCTAAGATTACTTGCAAGTGTAGGTAATATAGATATTATTGGCATAACAGAGACCTGGTTCAACCTGAAAGATAGAGAAATGCCTTCCGAATGCAACATACAGGGTTATAAACTATTCCACACTGATAGGGTCAACAGGAAGGGTGGTGGTGTGGCGATGTATGTCAGAGAAAATTTAAATTGTTGTCTTAGACATGATATAAGATTAGAAACATCGAACACAGAATCGGTTTGGCTTCAGTTTGTCGAGGGTCGTAACAAATTAATTTTGGGTGTGATTTATAGGCCCCCAAACCTTGACAGTAAGCTGTTATGGGACGAAATTCATAAGGCATCTAGATATGGAAATGTTGTGATAATGGGAGATTTTAACTTTAGACAAATTGATTGGAACAATATGACAGGAAATCTTGAGTCTAGTGACTTTCTTGATACGGTTCAGGATTGCTTTTTAGAACAGGTTGTGACAGAACCAACTAGAGGAAACAATCTGCTTGACTTGGTTCTTGCCAACAAAGATTCACTAATTAATAATCTTGAGGTTAATGATGAGCTTGGGGAAAGTGATCACAAATCACTTGGTTTTAATATATCATGGAATTACCCAGATAACTGCAATCAAATCTCTGTCCCAGATTTTCGCTTGGCCGACTTCATGGGACTGTAAAATTACTTGGGTGGGCTAAATTGGGATGTCCTAACTATGGGTCAGGTAGGTGATCTTGGATGCCAATATGACGTTTTTCAGAGCATAGTTCTAGCTGCCCAGACAACTTTTGTTCCGAGTAGGGAAATTAGATCTAACAAAAATGATCCCAAATAGATGAGCAATAGATTAAAACATCTAATTGGTCAAAAGAGAGGCATATATAGGCGTATCAAAAGAGGGGATGGGCAGTTAAGAAATCAATATATTCAACTAAAGAGAGAAATAAAGAAAGGAATAAGACAAGCAAAACGAGATTATGAGGCTAAGGTCGCAAGGGATTCAAAGACTAACCCAAAAGGGTTCTTTCAGGTATACAGAAGTAAGATTAGGGACAAGATTGGCCCACCTAAGAGTAACTCTGGTCAGATCACTGACAGTGATAAGGATGTGTGTTAAATTCTAAATACCTACTTCCTCTCAGTTTTCACCCAGGAAAACACTAGCGATATTCCTGAAATAATAGATAATGTAGAACAGGATGATAATAAACTATGTACGATTGCGGTAACTAGTGATATGGTCCTCAGACAAATAGAGAAACTAAAACCTAACAAATACCCAGGTCCTGATGAACTGTTTGCAAGGGTGTTAAAGGAATGTAAAGAGGTACTTAGCATACCTTTGGCTAATCTTTTTAACATGTCACTACAAACTGGCATAGTGCCTGATAAGCGGAAAATGGCAAATGTAATACCTATTTACAAGGCAGGTGACAGGTCCTTGGCTTCGAACTATAGACCAATAAGCCTTACCTCCATAGTGGGAAAATTTATGGAATCAATAATTGCCGAAGTAATTCGTAGCCATCTTGACAGGCACAGATTGATTAATGATTCTCAACACAGTTTTACAAAGGGGCATTCCTGTCTTACGAATTTACTAACTTTTTTCACTAAGGTGTTTGAGGAGGTAGATCATGGTAATGAATATGATATTGTGTATATGGACTTCAGTAAGACTTTCGATAGAATTCTACACCAGAGGCTATTGAGGAAACTTAAGGCACACGGAATAGGAGGAGAAATTTTTTCCTCGGTAGAGGCATGGCTGACAAATAGAGAGCAGAGAGTTTGCATAAATGGGGAGAAATCAGAATGGGGGAACGTCACAAGCGGTGTTCCACAGGGGTCAGTGTTGGGCCCATTGTTGTTCACAATTTACATAAACGACATAGATGAGGGAATAAATAGCAACATAAGCGAATTTGCAGATGACACCAAAATAGGCCGTCGAATTCATTCTAATGAGGACATTAGAGCACTCCAGGATGATTTGAATAGACTGACGCAATGGTTGGAGAAATGGCTGATGCAGTTTAATATTGACAAATGCAAAGTTCTAAATGTTGGACAGTTAAATAACCATGCCACATATAAACTAAATAATGTAGATCTTAATACTACCGATTGCGAAAAGGATTTAGGAGTTCTGGCTAGCAGTAACCTAAAACCAAGACAACAGTGCATTAGTGTTCGCAATAAAGCTAACAGAATTCTTGGCTTCATATCTAGAAGTATAAATAATAGAAGTCCTCAGGTTGTTCTTCAACTCTATATATCCTTGGTTAGGCCTCATTTAGACTATGCTGCTCAGTTCTGGTCACCGTATTACAGAATGGATATAAATGCTCTGGAAAACGTACAAAGGTGGATGACAAAGATGATCCCATGTATCTGAAATCTTCCCTATGAGGATAGACTGAGGGCCCTGAATCTGCACTCTCTCGAAAGGCGTAGAATTAGGGGGGATATGATTGAGGTGTATAAATGGAAAACAGGAATAAATAAAGGGGATGTATATAGTGTGCTGAAAACTTCCAGCCAAGACAGGAGTCGCAGCAATGGTTTCAAGTTGGAAAAATTCAGATTCAGGAAGGATATAGGAAAGTACTGGTTTGGTAATAGAGTTGTGGATGAGTGGAACAAACTCCCGAGTACAGTTATTGAGGCTAAAACGTTGTGTAGTTTTAAAAATAGGTTAGATAAATACATGAGTGGGTGTGGGTGGGTGTGAGTTGGACCTGACTAGCTTGTGCTGCTGGGTCTGGTGCCGTGCTCCTTCCTTGAGTGGGGATGACCAGACTGGGTGGGTCATTGGGATAATTCGGGGGGTGGGTCATTGGTCTAATCCAGGGGGGGACATGGACCTGCTCCGCATGGGTCAGTAGGCCTGTTGCAGTGTTCCTTCTTTCTTATGTTTTTATGTTCTTATGAGTGCCAATTTCAATGGCAATATCAAGAGGGTTTGCTTTATCAACACCGGCGACCCGTAGAACAGGAGCCGGGTCAGAAAAATATTTACCACTCAATTTCCTCACTTTTATCCAGACTGCACTCATAGAGGAAGCAGAGGTGATGGTGGAAACAATCTCCCCAGTAAGTGCGTTTAGCATCACTGATGACACGGCGAGCGAGGCGAGCGACCGTATGCTTCTGCTTAAAATCAAGAAGTCTCTCATCAGTTCTACTGTACCAGTACCTGCCCCATGCAGCGCGTTTCAAACGTACTGCACGAGCACAAGGAGACCACCAAGGCACGCACTTCTGAGAATGCCTGCCTGAGGTTTGGGGTATAGAATGAGAAGCTACAGTTAAAACTGACAATGAAAAGAGGTGTAGGAGCTCATCAATGGAGGATGAAAAAGGAACCTCACTAAAAGCAGTGAGTTGCGAGTAAAGGTCCCAATTTGCCTGATCAAATTGCCAGAGAGGGCTACGGAAAGGGGGTGAATATGAAGGAGAAGTAAGAATGATTGGAAAATGATCACTGTCATGTAAGTTCGGTATAACAGACCAGGCGAAGTCTAGTGCAGTGGAGGAAGAGCAGGCCGATAGATCGATGCAAGAGAGAGTATGAGTACAAGGATCAAAATGGGTGGGAGTACCTGTATTTAAAATATGAAGGGGGTGAGAAGCAAGAAAAGCCTCCAACTAAATGCCACGTGAGTCACAATGAGACCCCCCAGAGGAAATGGTGGGCGTTAAAATCGCCAAGTAACAGAAGTGGTGGTGGTAAGGATGAAACAAGAAAGGCAAAAACTGGGATAGATAATGCCCGAGGAGGAGAGAGATATAAAGAAGATATTGTAAACCACTTATTCAAGTGGATACGGGCTGCAGTGTAATGCAGCGAGGTACGAACAAACAGTGGACAGTATGGAATATCATTGCGTAGAAGAAGGGCACTTTCATTAAAGGTTCCATCAGAAAAAGAATCTGAAGAATACAATAAATTATAGCCCAAGATGGGTTGGAAAACAGCCGAGTGTAATTTTGGTTCTTGTTAGCAAACACCAACAGGGGAAAACTGAGAAAGCAGCATCTGAAGCTCACCCTGATTACCCCTGAGGCCGCGGATATTCCACTGTAAATAGGCCATGATTGGCAACGAGGAAAATATTATTGATCTGCAGGTAAGGGCGCCTACAAGCTAGAGGGGGTTAGAAAACTCTATGTGCAGTGGCATCGGAAGATGTTTAAGCAGCGAAGGAATGGAGCATTGTGAAGAAAGTTGTGGAGATGGAGGGGAGGGAGGAGAAGGAACAGGTGGAGGATCAGTGTCCATTGAAGGTTTAGTCTCTGCAGTATATTCTGAAATGGCTTCAAGTGTTTCTGAATTCAAAGATATATGGGAGATAATATTAGAGGTAGAAGGAGGAGGGTGACTAAAGATTGGGACAGTAATGGACTGTACCAAAGTAGGGGAGAATGAAAGAGTGTAGGGGACTGTAGAAGAAGTGTGGGAGGGAACAGAAGAGGCAGAAACCTGGAAGGTGGCAGAAGAGGGAGAAACTTGGGAGGGGACAGGAGTGGAAGGCACAGTACAAGGAGGAGGGTGAACCTCCACACTTGTAATAGAGCCAGTGAGAGGAAAAGAACTAGGCACAGAGACTGGAAAGGTAAAATGCAGAGGTGGAAGAAGGGAAGGAGGGGGCCAAGAAGATTTGAGCAATGGGGATTTTTTGGACTTCTGAGAAGTAAAGGGGTGATTGGTAGAAGGTGTCCTATGAGGTCTTGTCGATACCGGGGCTTGTGAGGAAGGACATGAAGATGTGAGAACAGACTGAGGTGTTGTAGTAGGGACGTCTGAGCCCAGGGCAGCAAAAGAATTAGATACAGGAGTGGCTATGGGAGGGGTAGGAGGCTGTAGAAGATGGGACCCCAGAAGTGGGGGGACGTTTGGAAACAGGAGAATAAGAAACACGGGGCAGTCTCCCTTGGAGGTGGAGATGAGAAACTGCCATAGCATAAGGGAGACCTTCTGCCTCTTTGAGACAATGGATTTCACGCTCATTTAAGTAGACCTGGCAACTGCGAGAGTACGAAGGGTGAGCCTCATGACAATTTAGGCAAGAGGGTGGTTGACTGCACCACAGCACCACAGACTGGGCATTCGGCTATAGATCTGCAATATTTTGCTGGGTGACCAAATCACCAGCAATTTCTACACTGTTGCAGTGTAGGGATTACCTTTCAAACTTGCAACTGATGTCCAGCTACATAAACAGAGGATGGGAGTTCATGGCTGTCGAAAGTTAATTGAGCCACATTGCAAGGGTATCGTCTCCCCCTGCTGGCAGGAAGGACATAAGTGTCTACTTTGAGGATTGGGAGATCCTGGAGTTCCAGCTGTTCAAGAATGTCATTACCACATGTCTGGAAATTCTGTTGGACTATGGTATGGGGCAGAATGACAGTACCACTGCAAGAATTGAGGGAATGATGTTTTTCAATAGTGACAGGAATAGCATCGATATGTGAAAGTAGAGAAAGATCATGAGCTTGGGTAACATTCTGGACAGTGACGATGAGCATACCGCTCTTGAGAGCATGAAAGGAAATATCTCTACCAACATGGCGTAGGAGTGCTTTGCCAATACTATGGTCAGAAAGATAGGCAATAGAAGAAGTCGGTCGTAAAGTAAAGAATTTAGTCCATTGTGCGGTCCGAAACTGAGTGTGGAGAGGGAGTGCATGATGTGTCGGTCTTTTTCGAGTAGAATGGGAAGGTAACGAAGTAACATCATCAGGAAATTGTCGTTGGCATTTAGAAGTGGGACCAGAGTTGGTCCAACGTGGGACGGGCTGGTGATTCAAAAATTGCCGCACCATAGAGGGAGAGGCCAGAAGCATAGTCAAAGGAGGGCGGAGGTCAGACAAATCGAAGGAGTCAGTCGAGTACCCGGTACTCAAAAGTTCCTCGGGTCAGCTCACTGACAGTGATAAGGAAATGTGTAGAAGTTTTAACACATACTTCCTCTCAGTTTTTACACAGGAGGATACCAGCGATATTCCAGAAATGATAAATTATGTAGAACAGGACGATAATAAACTGTGCACGATTAGGGTCACAAGTGACATGGTCCTTAGGCAAATAGATAAATTAAAACCTAACAAATCCCCAGGCCCTGATGAACTGTATGCAAGGGTTCTAAAGGAATGTAAAGAGGAGCTTAGCAAACCTTTGGCTAATCTTTTCAACATATCACTACAAACTGGCATGGTGCCAGATAAGTGGAAAATGGCAAATGTGATACCTATTTTTAAAGCAGGTGACAGGTCCTTAGCTTTGAACTATAGACCAATAAGCCTAACCTCCATAGTGGGAAAATTTATGGAATCAATAATTGCCGAGGCAGTTCGTAGCCACCTTGAAAAGCATAAATTAATCAACGAATCTCAGCATGGTTTTACAAAGGGGCGTTCCTGCCTTACGAATTTATTAACTTTTTTCACTAAGGTATTTGAGGAGGTAGATCATGGTAATGAATATGATATTGTGTATATGGACTTCAGTAAGGCTTTTGACAGGGTCCCACATCAGAGACTATTGAGGAATATTAAGGCACATGGAATAGGAGGAGAAATTTTTTCCTGGATAGAGGCATGGTTGACAAATAGGCAGCAGAGAGTTTGCATAAATGGGGAGAAATCAGAGTGGGGAAGCGTCACGAGCGGTGTTCCACAGGGGTCAGTGTTGGGCCCCCTGCTGTTCACAATCTACATAAACGACATAGATGAGGGCATAAAGAGCGACATCGGCAAGTTTGCCGATGACACCAAAATAGGCCGTCGAATTCATTCTGACGAGGACATTCGAGCACTCCAGGGAGATTTGAATAGACTGATGCAGTGGTCGGAGAAGTGGCAGATGCAGTTTAATATAGACAAATGCAAAGTTCTATATGTTGGACAGGACAATAACCATGCCACATATAAACTAAATAATGTAGATCTTAATATTACGGATTGCGAAAAAGATTTAGGAGTTCTGGTTAGCAGTAATCTGAAACCAAGACAACAGTGCATAAGTGTTCGCAATAAAGCTAATAGAATCCTTGCCTTCATATCAAGAAGCATAAATAATAGGAGTCCTCAGGTTGTTCTTCAACTCTATACATCCTTGGTTAGGCCTCATTTAGATTATGCTGCACAGTTTTGGTCACCGTATTACAGAATGGATATAAATGCTCTGGAATATGTACAAAGAAGGATGACAAAGTTGATCCCATGTATCAGAAACCTTCCCTATGAGGATAGACTAAGGGCCCTGAATCTGCACTCTCTAGAAAGACGTAGAATTAGGGTGGATATGATTGAGGTGTATAAATGGAAGACAGGAATAAATAAAGGGGATGTAAATAGTGTGCTGAAAATATCTAGCCTAGACAGGACTCGCAGCAATGGTTTTAAGTTGGAAAAATTCAGATTCAGGAAGGATATAGGAAAGTACTGGTTTGGTAATAGAGTTGTGGATGAGTGGAACAAACTCCCAAGTACAGTTATAGAGGCCAGAACGTTGTGTAGCTTTAAAAATAGGTTGGATAAATACATGAGTGGATGTGGGTGGGTGTGAGTTGGACCTGATAGCTTGTGCTACCAGGTCGGTTGCCGTGTTCCTCCCTTAAGTCAATGTGACCTGACCTGACTAGGTTGGGTGCATTGGCTTAAGCCGGTAGGAGACTTGGACCTGCCTCACATGGGCCAGTAGGCCTTCTGCAGTGTTCCTTCGTTCTTATGTTCTTAAGAGGTACAAGGGCATCAGGAGTGTCCAAAGAGTGGTCAAAAAACGAGGCAGGGTCAGAACGGGGTGCGGTACCAGTAAGGGGCCCGGGGGTAGCAGGTTCATGGATTAGGGCTTCCATGGTTAGGTTACTTCCTTCTTTTCGTTTTTAAGAAAAAAAAAGGGGGGGGGAACGGGGAGGAATAGTTCCTAGGAGGAATGAAAGGGCCGGAAATCACCTTCCATGCCCAACAAGACCTCAACACTGCAAGTAGTGCAGATGTGGCATGGAACCTGTACTATACCCTACCCTTCATGCTAGTAAACCAGCAATCCAGGATAGCAACCTCACATCTGCCGAGCTATCTCGGTGGACAATCGCCTGCCGACAGGGCTACTGCAACTGGACAAATGTCATTCTTTCGACAGTTGGAGTTAGTCTAAGCATCCTCAGACTGGTTCTCTACACATAACTGCACTCTGACGGTCAGGAGGTGAAGTGGAACGAGTCTCGACGGGGAATCATAGTAGGTACGACTCAGCAGGGCATCTACAAGCGGTGAACATAAAGACCTTTCTGTACAACGGGCTCAGATGCTCGTAACTGATGCCTGGACTGACTATGTCAGCTGTCAACAGACAAGGGTGTAGCACAAGGGTGCTATACAGTGGTCTGGACACAGACCATTAGGACACATGGAAAACTGGCACACACCTACCGCATATATGCGGTTCAACATGGCTTGCACCAGCACATGACACTTTTCTCTACAATAATCGACACTAAGCCATACATGAACATGTGAGAACACTGACTGAGAGAAATTTACACATAACATATATCTTCTCTCAAACATCTCAAAAATAGTGAAATAATTTGCGCAGTGAGAAACTAGAATACTCGATGTGACATCATGTGATGTCAGGCGTGACGTCGTGAGGGATGTCATTGGGTGACATCGCGAGTGATGTCAGGCAGATGTCTAGGGTGACATGGAGTGATGTCAGGCAGACATCGTGGGTAACATCGTGTGGTGACATCCTAGAGTGACGTCAAGCAGCATGGTGACGTCAGCAGACGTCGCGAGGTGACATCCTGGAGTGATGTCACCCCATCGCCATCCCTCGCTATATCACCCCATGACATCGCGAGGGATGTCATGGGGTGACATTGCTAGGTGACATGAGGGCAGCATAGTGTGTAACATTGTGAAGCCGGGCAGCATCATGGGTGACATCATAAGGTGACGTCAGCAGACGTCATGAGATGACGTCCTGGAGTGATGTCGTGAGGGATGTCATGGGGTGACATCGTGAGGTGATGTTAGGCAGACATCCAGGGCGACATCAGGCAATGGTGACATCATGGGTGATGCGGGCAGCAGGCCAAAGCATGTGGCTTGGTAACCCACGTGTTTTCGTGATCCGCTTGACAATGGATGAATTCCCTACAATGCTTGTTAATTGATCATTACTCTGAAAATTGTTCGTTACCTTTGAAACTTGTCATGAGTGTGACCAGCTCTACCTGGAACTCATTACCTTTGTACTTGGTCACGATTGTGACCAGATCTAGTTCATTACCTTTGTAACTTGCTCAGCTATCAAAACTTTGGAGTCCAGTCCCTGGACCAATTATGTACCTCTGTAATCTTTTGACTACCACCCACAGGATGGGTATGTGGTGCATAATAAACCTATTAAACTAACTTCCTCCTCTCCCACCCTCAACCACGGGGAGAAACACCCACACTGGGCACAGAAATCACCTCTGACTTGCTGCAATAGCTGTTCTGGGCTGACAACAATAGCACAACCATACAGGTTACACTGAACACTTGACGCCACTTATATTTCTCGAAGAAATTCGGCAAATATCGGCTAGATCCTGCTTGTACCTGTGTCTGGATGCTGAGACTTGCAGACACAACATCAGGATAACTCGATGAGAGATGGATGCTTCTTGTGTAGGGTGATGAAGAGAAGACAACTTCTTTCTCCCTCTTTCACTCTCTCCCGGCAAACATACTTGCTGCTAGCACAACTGTCACCAATTATAATGGGTTAATTACCTGCGTTATCAAGGCGCTAACAGATGATAAGGCTTTGGAGGCTTCTTTATTTGTGAGATCGTGGGTACACAGGCAGTGTTTTTGTGCCCAGGCCCCGAGGGGGCCATGCCCAGCTAGAAGGAGAGGAGTGGCAGGTGTTAATTCTGGGTTACGTTGGCGTCGAGTGAAAGAGAAGCAGGTCTGGGCATAAACACCCAGAAACGTACCCCCCTGGTGGGAACTATGGGAACTAGGCATGTAGGCTTACAGTCTACATGTTGTCTGGTAACTGAAGTCTGGTAACTGAAGTCTGTTGTCTGGTAACTGAAGTCTGGTGTCTGGTAACTGAAGTCTAGTGTCTGGTAACTGGTGTCTGGTAAGTGAAGTCTGGTGTCTGGCAACTGAAGTCTGGTGTCTGGTAACTGGTGTCTGGTAAGTGAAGTCTGGTGTCTGGTAACTGAAGTCTGGTGTCTGGTAACTGGTGTCTGGTAAGTGAAGTCTGGTGTCTGGTAACTGGTGTCTGGTAAGTGAAGTCTGTTGTCTGGTAGCTGAAGTCTGGTGTCTGGTAACTGAAGTCTGGTGTCTGGTAACTGAAGTCTGGTGTCTGGTAACTGGTGTCTGGTAACTGGTGTCTGGTAAGTGAAGTCTGGTGTCTGGTAACTGGTGTCTGGTAAGTGAAGTCTGTTGTCTGGTAGCTGAAGTCTGGCGTCTGGTAACTGGTGTCTGGTAAGTGAAGTCTGTTGTCTGGTAACTGAAGTCTGGTGTCTGGTAACTGAAGTCTGGTGTCTGGTAACTGAAGTCTGGTGTCTGATAACTGGTGTCTGGTAACTGAAGTCTGGTGTCTGGTAAGTGAAGTCTGGTGTCTGGTAAGTGAAGTCTGTTGTCTGGTAACTGAAGTCTGGTGTCTGGTAACTGGTGTCTGGTAACTAAAGTCTGGTGTCTGGTAACTGAAGTCTGGTGTCTGGTAAGTGAAGTCTGTTGTCTGGTAACTGAGGTCTGGTGTCTGGTAACTGAAGTCTGGTGTCTGGTAACTGAAGTCTGGTGTCTGGTAAATGAAGTCTGGTCTGGTAACTGAAGTCTGGTGTCTGGTAACTGAAGTCTGGTCTGGTAACTGAAGTCTGGTGTCTGGTAACAGAAGTCTGGTCTGGTAACTGAAGTCTTGTGTCTGGTAACTAAAGTCTTGTGTCTGGTAACTAAAGTCTGGTGTCTGGTAACAGAAGTCTGGTCTGGTAACTGAAATCTGGTGTCTGGTAACTGAAGTCTGGTGTCTGGTAACTGAAGTCTGGTGTCTGGTAAGTGAAGTCTGTTGTCTGGTAACTGAGGTCTGGTGTCTGGTAACTGAAGTCTGGTGTCTAGTAACTGAAGTCTGGTGTCTGGTAACTGAAGTCTGGTCTGGTAACTGAAGTCTGGTGTCTGGTAACTGAAGTCTGGTCTGGTAACTGAAGTCTGGTGTCTGGTAACTGAAGTCTGGTGTCTGGTAACTGAAGTCTGGTCTGGTAACTGAAGTCTGGTGTCTGGTAACTGAAGTCTGGTGTCTGGTAACAGAAGTCTGGTGTCTGGTAACAGAAGTCTGGTGTCTGGTAACTGAAGTCTGGTGTCTGGTAACTGAAGTCTGGTGTCTGGTAACTGAAGTCTGGTGTCTGGTAACTGAAGTCTGGTGTCTGGTAACTGAAGTCTGGTCTGGTAACTGAAGTCTGGTGTCTGGTAACTGAAGTCTGGTCTGGTAACTGAAGTCTGGTCTGGTAACTGAAGTGTGGTGTCTGGTAACTGAAGTCTGGTGTCTGGTAACTGAAGTCTGGTGTCTGATAACAGAAGTCTGGTGTCTGGTAACAGAAGTCTGGTCTGGTAAGTGAAGTCTGGTGTCTGGTAACTGAAGTCTGGTGTCTGGTAACAGAAGTCTGGTGTCTGGTAACTGAAGTCTGGTGTCTGGTAACTGAAGTCTGGTGTCTGGTAACTGAAGTCTGGTGTCTGGCAACATAAGTCTGGTCTGGTAACTGAAGTCTGGTGTCTGGTAACAAAAGTCTGGTGTCTGGTAACAGAAGTCTGGTGTCTGGTAACTGAAGTCTGGTGTCTGGTAACAGAAGTCTGGTCTGGTAACTGAAGTTTGGTGTCTGGTAACAGAAGTCTGGTGTCTGGTAACAGAAGTCTGGTCTGGTAACTGAAGTCTGGTGTCTGGTAACAGAAGTTTGGTGTCTGGTAACAGAAGTCTGGTCTGGTAACTGAAGTCTGTTGTCTGGTAACTGAAGTCTGGTGTCTGGTAACAGAAGTATGGTCTGGTAACTGAAGTCTGGTGTCTGGTAGCAGAAGTCTGGTAACAGAAGTCTGGTCTGGTAATTGAAGTGTGGTGTCTGGTAACTGAAGTCTGGTGTCTGGTAAAAGAAGTCTGGTCTGGTAACTGAAGTCTGTTGTCTGGTAGCTGAAGTCCGGTGTCTGGTAACAGAAGTCTGGTCTGGTAACTGAAGTCTGGTGTCTGGTAACAGAAGTCTGGTGTCTCGTAACTGAAGTCTGGTGTCAGGTAACTGAAGTCTGGTGTCTGGTAACAGAAGTCTGGTGTCTCGTAACTGAAGTCTGGTGTCAGGTAACTGAAGTCTGGTGTCTGGTAACAGAAGTGTGGTGTCTGGTGTTACAAAAAACGCGATTTCTAAAAAGCTTAGAGATCTTCAGTGAATACTAGAAAGGACTGCTCTTCTAGCATCCAGCCTGTTACTGGGTTTTCGTAACAATTAGTCAGTATCCTGGTCCAATTATCCATTAGAATTCAATAAGAATTATTAGTGCTTCAGGATTACAACTGGTAGGCTACTAACTAGAGAAATTAAAATTTAATAAATTTATTAATTAAGTTGCCTAGGCGTATATCAAATTAAATTAAATTAAATTAATCACAGTAATCAAAATATTAATCACTTCTCTCGTGTACAGTAGTATTGTGCTGAAAGCACATATCACATTTATAAGTCTTAAGTACCGTCTGGTACATTAACAAGTAATAAGATATTACAAATATGTACAAGTAAGTTTGTGTATGTGTGTAAGTGCTCTAAGTAGTTCGCTATGTCTCACGACTCGACTAGACTTAAACAAGTGACTGACAAAGTCCTCACATAAACTAACTTCTTGACCAACTGGCAATCAGAACAGTCTGCTTGAACAATAAAAACGACTGATAAGCCGAACAGCAATATAACAAGCAACTGCGACACAGAATCAGGAACAAGTTGATAATATAACGACACTAAGTAGGGACCATCTGCAGATCCTCTACAAAAGTTACACATCTCCTATAATACTGAATCTAAGTTCAACATAAGAAAATCCCTGACTGCGATAATACACAGATACCAGTACAAGTTAGGTCAGAAGCTACAGCTCAGGACCTGAGTTGCTCAGAGTGTCTATGCAACACACAACCTCAGTACAACGTCGAAAATCACTAAGTCTATACAATGTTCTGTGAACAGTCTCCAGAACTAACAAGAATAATAAGAAAGAGATGATCTTCCAACAAGGGCCAATAAGTGAGATTTAGGCACTTCTTGTCTGGAATACGTCCAACCACTAAGCGAGTCTAGACCAGACTGAATACTTCAGGCGAGGTGGGTACACCCCCCCTCTATCACGTGATAGCTCCATGGACAGTCGCTGCCCAGCAACAGAAGCCGGCAGAGTAACGAGTCACAAGCGATAATTACAGTAGTTAGACAATGAAGACTTGAACTTTGAGCACTTAATATATGAATGTTACATCCTACCTAACAACATAACTAAGTCAAATAATAATAATAAGCAATATATTTACGATTTAGCTATTATCGCAAATATAAGCAATATAAAATTATATGAAAAGGTAATAATTATATATATATATATATACATATATATACATAATATATATTGTAACCCATTCAAGGGTTGCAACAACTGGTAACTGAAGTCTGGTGTCTGGTAACTGAAGTCTGGTGTCTGGTAACTGAAGTCTGGTGTCTGGTAACTGGTGTCTGGTAAGTGAAGTCTGTTTTCTGGTAAGTGAAGTCTGGTGTCTGGTAACTGAAGTCTGGTGTCTGGTAACTGAAGTCTGGTGTCTGGTAACTGGTGTCTGGTAAGTGAAGTCTGTTTTCTGGTAAGTGAAGTCTGGTGTCTGGTAACTGAAGTCTGGTGTCTGGTAACAGAAGTCTGGTGTCTGGTAACTGAAGTCTGGTGTCTGGTAACAGAAGTCTGGTGTCTGGTAACAGAAGTCTGGTGTCTGGTAACAGAAGTCTGGTGTCTGGTAACAGAAGTCTGGTGTCTGGTAACTGAAGTCTGGTGTCTGGTAACTGAAGTCTGGTGTCTGGTAACTGAAGTCTTGTGTCTGGTAACTGAAGTCTGGTGTCTGGTAACAGAAGTCTGGTGTCTGGTAACTGAAGTCTGGTCTGGTAACTGAAGTCTGGTGTCTGGTAACTGAAGTCTGGTGTCTGGTAACTGAAGTCTGGTGTCTGGTAACAGAAGTCTGGTGTCTGGTAACTGAAGTCTGGTGTCTGGTAACTGAAGTCTGGTGTCTGGTAACAGAAGTCTGGTGTCTGGTAACTGAAGTCTGGTCTGGTAACTGAAGTCTGGTGTCTGGTAACAGAAGTCTGGTGTCTGGTAACAGAAGTCTGGTGTCTGGTAACAGAAGTCTGGTGTCTGGTAACTGAAGTCTGGTGTCTGGTAACAGAAGTCTGGTGTCTGGTAACAGAAGTCTGGTGTCTGGTAACAGAAGTCTGGTGTCTGGTAACAGAAGTCTGGTGTCTGGTAACTGAAGTCTGGTGTCTGGTAACTGAAGTCTGGTGTCTGGTAACTGAAGTCTGGTGTCTGGTAACTGAAGTCTGGTGTCTGGTAACTGAAGTCTGGTGTCTGGTAACTGAAGTCTGGTGTCTGGTAACAGAAGTCTGGTGTCTGATAACTGAAGTCTGGTGTCTGGTAACTGAAGTCTGGTGTCTGGTAACTGAAGTCTGGTGTCTGGTAACTGAAGTCTGGTGTCTGGTAACAGAAGTCTGGTGTCTGGTAACAGAAGTCTGGTGTCTGGTAACTGAAGTCTGGTGTCTGGTAACAGAAGTCTGGTGTCTGGTAACTGAAGTCTGGTGTCTGGTAACTGAAGTCTGGTGTCTGGTAACTGAAGTCTGGTGTCTGGTAACTGAAGTCTGGTGTCTGGTAACAGAAGTCTGGTGTCTGGTAACTGAAGTCTGGTGTCTGGTAACAGAAGTCTGGTGTCTGGTAACAGAAGTCTGGTGTCTGGTAACTGAAGTCTGGTGTCTGGTAACTGAAGTCTGGTGTCTGGTAACTGAAGTCTGGTGTCTGGTAACAGAAGTCTGGTGTCTGGTAACAGAAGTCTGGTGTCTGGTAACTGAAGTCTGGTGTCTGGTAACAGAAGTCTGGTGTCTGGTAACTGAAGTCTGGTGTCTGGTAACTGAAGTCTGGTGTCTGGTAACTGAAGTCTGGTGTCTGGTAACAGAAGTCTGGTGTCTGGTAACAGAAGTCTGGTGTCTGGTAACAGAAGTCTGGTGTCTGGTAACTGAAGTCTGGTGTCTGGTAACAGAAGTCTGGTGTCTGGTAACTGAAGTCTGGTGTCTGGTAACTGAAGTCTGGTGTCTGGTAACAGAAGTCTGGTGTCTGGTAACAGAAGTCTGGTGTCTGGTAACTGAAGTCTGGTGTCTGGTAACAGAAGTCTGGTGTCTGGTAACTGAAGTCTGGTGTCTGGTAACTGAAGTCTGGTGTCTGGTAACTGAAGTCTGGTGTCTGGTAACTGAAGTCTGGTGTCTGGTAACTGAAGTCTGGTGTCTGGCAACTGAAGTCTGGTGTCTGGTTATAGAAGTCTGGTCTGGTAACCGAAGTCTGGTGTCTGGTAACTGAAGTCTGGTCTGGTAACTGAAGTCTGGTGTCTGGTAACTGAAGTCTGGTGTCTGGTTATAGAAGTCTGGTCTGGTAACAGAAGTCTGGTGTCTGGTAACTGAAGTCTGGTCTGGTAACTGAAGTCTGGTGTCTGGTAACTGAAGTCTGGTGTCTGGTAACTGAAGTCTGGTGTCTGGTAACAGAAGTCTGGTCTGGTAACTGAAGTCTGGTGTCTGGTAACTGAAGTCTGGTGTCTGGTAACTGAAGTCTGGTGTCTGGTAACTGAAGTCTGTTGTCTGGTAACTGGAGTCTGTTGTATAGTAACCAAAGTCTGGTAACTGAAGTCCGTTGCCTGCAACTAAGTCTGTAAAGTGAAGTCTGTTGCCTGCAACTAAGTCTGTAAAGTGAAGTCTGTTGTCTGGTAACTGAAGTCTGTTGTCTGGTAACTGAAGTCTGTTGTCTGGTAACTGAAGTCTGGTCTGGTAACTGAAGTCTGTTGTCTGGTAACTGAAGTCTGGTCTGGTAACTGAAGTCTGTTGTCTGGTAACTGAAGTCTGGTCTGGTAACTGAAGTCTGTTGTCTGGTAACTGAAGTCTGGTGTCTGATAACAGAAGTCTGGTGTCTGGTAACAGAAGTCTGGTCTGGTAAGTGAAGTCTGGTGTCTGGTAACCGAAGTCTGGTGTCTGGTAACAGAAGTCTGGTGTCTGGTAACTGAAGTCTGGTGTCTGGTAACTGAAGTCTGGTGTCTGGTAACTGAAGTCTGGTGTCTGGCAACATAAGTCTGGTCTGGTAACTGAAGTCTGGTGTCTGGTAACAAAAGTCTGGTGTCTGGTAACAGAAGTCTGGTGTCTGGTAACTGAAGTCTGGTGTCTGGTAACAGAAGTCTGGTCTGGTAACTGAAGTCTGGTGTCTGGTAACAGAAGTCTGGTGTCTGGTAACAGAAGTCTGGTCTGGTAACTGAAGTCTGGTGTCTGGTAACAGAAGTCTGGTGTCTGGTAACAGAAGTCTGGTCTGGTAACTGAAGTCTGTTGTCTGGTAACTGAAGTCTGGTGTCTGGTAACAGAAGTATGGTCTGGTAACTGAAGTCTGGTGTCTGGTAGCAGAAGTCTGGTAACAGAAGTCTGGTCTGGTAATTGAAGTGTGGTGTCTGGTAACTGAAGTCTGGTGTCTGGTAAAAGAAGTCTGGTCTGGTAACTGAAGTCTGTTGTCTGGTAGCTGAAGTCCGGTGTCTGGTAACAGAAGTCTGGTCTGGTAACTGAAGTCTGGTGTCTGGTAACAGAAGTCTGGTGTCTCGTAACTGAAGTCTGGTGTCAGGTAACTGAAGTCTGGTGTCTGGTAACAGAAGTCTGGTGTCTCGTAACTGAAGTCTGGTGTCAGGTAACTGAAGTCTGGTGTCTGGTAACAGAAGTGTGGTGTCTGGTGTTACAAAAAACGCGATTTCTAAAAAGCTTAGAGATCTTCAGTGAATACTAGAAAGGACTGCTCTTCTAGCATCCAGCCTGTTACTGGGTTTTCGTAACAATTAGTCAGTATCCTGGTCCAATTATCCATTAGAATTCAATAAGAATTATTAGTGCTTCAGGATTACAACTGGTAGGCTACTAACTAGAGAAATTAAAATTTAATAAATTTATTAATTAAGTTGCCTAGGCGTATATCAAATTAAATTAAATTAAATTAATCACAGTAATCAAAATATTAATCACTTCTCTCGTGTACAGTAGTATTGTGCTGAAAGCACATATCACATTTATAAGTCTTAAGTACCGTCTGGTACATTAACAAGTAATAAGATATTACAAATATGTACAAGTAAGTTTGTGTATGTGTGTAAGTGCTCTAAGTAGTTCGCTATGTCTCACGACTCGACTAGACTTAAACAAGTGACTGACAAAGTCCTCACATAAACTAACTTCTTGACCAACTGGCAATCAGAACAGTCTGCTTGAACAATAAAAACGACTGATAAGCCGAACAGCAATATAACAAGCAACTGCGACACAGAATCAGGAACAAGTTGATAATATAACGACACTAAGTAGGGACCATCTGCAGATCCTCTACAAAAGTTACACATCTCCTATAATACTGAATCTAAGTTCAACATAAGAAAATCCCTGACTGCGATAATACACAGATACCAGTACAAGTTAGGTCAGAAGCTACAGCTCAGGACCTGAGTTGCTCAGAGTGTCTATGCAACACACAACCTCAGTACAACGTCGAAAATCACTAAGTCTATACAATGTTCTGTGAACAGTCTCCAGAACTAACAAGAATAATAAGAAAGAGATGATCTTCCAACAAGGGCCAATAAGGGAGATTTAGGCACTTCTTGTCTGGAATACGTCCAACCACTAAGCGAGTCTAGACCAGACTGAATACTTCAGGCGAGGTGGGTACACCCCCCATCTATCACGTGATACCTCCATGGACAGTTGCTGCCCAGCAACGGAAGCCGGCAGAGTAACGAGTCACAAGCGATAATTACAGTAGTTAGACAATGAAGACTTGAACTTTGAGCACTTAATATATGAATGTTACATCCTACCTAACAACATAACTAAGTCAAATAATAATAATAAGCAATATATTTATGATTTAGCTATTATCGCAAATATAAGCAATATAAAATTATATGAAAAGGTAATAATTATATATATATACATATATATACATAATATACATTGTAACCCATTCAGGGGTTGCAACAACTGGTAACTGAATTCTGGTGTCTGGTAACTGAAGTCTGGTGTCTGGTAACAGAAGTCTGGTGTCTGGTAACAGAAGTCTGGTGTCTGGTAACTGAAGTCTGGTAAGTGAAGTCTGTTTTCTGGTAACTGAATTCTGGTGTCTGGTAACTGAAGTCTGGTGTCTGGTAACAGAAGTCTGGTGTCTGGTAACAGAAGTCTGGTGTCTGGTAACTGAAGTCTGGTGTCTGGTAACTGAAGTCTGGTGTCTGGTAACTGAAGTCTGGTGTCTGGTAACAGAAGTCTGGTCTGGTAACTGAAGTCTGGTGTCTGGTAACTGAAGTCTGGTGTCTGGTAACAGAAGTCTGGTGTCTGGTAACTGAAGTCTGGTGTCTGGTAACAGAAGTCTGGTGTCTGGTAACTGAAGTCTGGTGTCTGGTAACTGAAGTCTGGTGTCTGGTAACTGAAGTCTTGTGTCTGGTAACTGAAGTCTGGTGTCTGGTAACAGAAGTCTGGTGTCTGGTAACTGAAGTCTGGTCTGGTAACTGAAGTCTGGTCTCTGGTAACTGAAGTCTGGTGTCTGGTAACTGAAGTCTGGTATGGTAACTGAAGTCTGGTGTCTGGTAACTGAAGTCTGGTGTCTGGTAACTGAAGTCTGGTGTCTGGTAACAGAAGTCTGGTGTCTGGTAACTGAAGTCTGGTCTGGTAACTGAAGTCTGGTGTCTGGTAACAGAAGTCTGGTGTCTGGTAACAGAAGTCTGGTGTCTGGTAACAGAAGTCTGGTGTCTGGTAACTGAAGTCTGGTGTCTGGTAACAGAAGTCTGGTGTCTGGTAACAGAAGTCTGGTGTCTGGTAACAGAAGTCTGGTGTCTGGTAACAGAAGTCTGGTGTCTGGTAACTGAAGTCTGGTGTCTGGTAACTGAAGTCTGGTGTCTGGTAACTGAAGTCTGGTGTCTGGTAACTGAAGTCTGGTGTCTGGTAACTGAAGTCTGGTGTCTGGTAACTGAAGTCTGGTGTCTGGTAACAGAAGTCTGGTGTCTGGTAACTGAAGTCTGGTGTCTGGTAACTGAAGTCTGGTGTCTGGTAACTGAAGTCTGGTGTCTGGTAACTGAAGTCTGGTGTCTGGTAACAGAAGTCTGGTGTCTGGTAACAGAAGTCTGGTGTCTGGTAACTGAAGTCTGGTGTCTGGTAACAGAAGTCTGGTGTCTGGTAACTGAAGTCTGGTGTCTGGTAACTGAAGTCTGGTGTCTGGTAACTGAAGTCTGGTGTCTGGTAACTGAAGTCTGGTGTCTGGTAACAGAAGTCTGGTGTCTGGTAACTGAAGTCTGGTGTCTGGTAACAGAAGTCTGGTGTCTGGTAACAGAAGTCTGGTGTCTGGTAACTGAAGTCTGGTGTCTGGTAACTGAAGTCTGGTGTCTGGTAACTGAAGTCTGGTGTCTGGTAACAGAAGTCTGGTGTCTGGTAACAGAAGTCTGGTGTCTGGTAACTGAAGTCTGGTGTCTGGTAACAGAAGTCTGGTGTCTGGTAACTGAAGTCTGGTGTCTGGTAACTGAAGTCTGGTGTCTGGTAACTGAAGTCTGGTGTCTGGTAACAGAAGTCTGGTGTCTGGTAACAGAAGTCTGGTGTCTGGTAACAGAAGTCTGGTGTCTGGTAACTGAAGTCTGGTGTCTGGTAACAGAAGTCTGGTGTCTGGTAACTGAAGTCTGGTGTCTGGTAACTGAAGTCTGGTGTCTGGTAACAGAAGTCTGGTGTCTGGTAACAGAAGTCTGGTGTCTGGTAACTGAAGTCTGGTGTCTGGTAACAGAAGTCTGGTGTCTGGTAACTGAAGTCTGGTGTCTGGTAACTGAAGTCTGGTAACTGAAGTCCGGTGTCTGGTAACTGAAGTCTGGTGTCTGGTAACTGAAGTCTGGTGTCCGGTAACTGAAGTCTGGTGTCCGGTTATAGAAGTCTGGTCTGGTAACAGAAGTCTGGTGTCTGGTAACAGAAGTCTGGTGTCTGGTAACTGAAGTCTGGTGTCTGGTAACTGAAGTCTGGTGTCTGGTTATAGAAGTCTGGTCTGGTAACAGAAGTCTGGTGTCTGGTAACTGAAGTCTGGTCTGGTAACTGAAGTCTGGTGTCTGGTAACTGAAGTCTGGTGTCTGGTAACTGAAGTCTGGTGTCTGGTAACAGAAGTCTGGTCTGGTAACTGAAGTCTGGTGTCTGGTAACTGAAGTCTGGTGTCTGGTAACTGAAGTCTGGTGTCTGGTAACTGAAGTCTGTTGTCTGGTAACTGGAGTCTGTTGTATAGTAACCAAAGTCTGGTAACTGAAGTCCGTTGCCTGCAACTAAGTCTGTAAAGTGAAGTCTGTTGCCTGCAACTAAGTCTGTAAAGTGAAGTCTGTTGTCTGGTAACTGAAGTCTGTTGTCTGGTAACTGAAGTCTGTTGTCTGGTAACTGAAGTCTGGTCTGGTAACTGAAGTCTGTTGTCTGGTAACTGAAGTCTGGTCTGGTAACTGAAGTCTGTTGTCTGGTAACTGAAGTCTGGTTTGGTAACTGAAGTCTGTTGTCTGGTAACTGAAGTCTGGTCTGGTAACTGAAGTCTGTTGTCTGGTAACTGAAGTCTGTTGTCTGGTAGCTGAAGGCTGTTGTCTGGTAACTGAAGTCTGTTGTCTGGTAACTGAAGTCTGGTTTGGTAACTGAAGTCTGTTGTCTGGTAACTGAAGTCTGGTCTGGTAACTGAAGTCTGTTGTCTGGTAACTGAAGTCTGTTGTCTGGTAGCTGAAGGCTGTTGTCTGGTAACTGAAGTCTGGTCTGGTAACTGAAGTCTGTTGTCTGGTAACTGAAGTCTGGTCTGGTAACTGAAGTCTGTTGTCTGGTAACTGAAGTCTGTTGTCTGGTAACTGAAGTCTGTTGTCTGGTAACTGAAGTCTGGTCTGGTAACTGAAGTCTGTCGTCTGGTAACTGAAGTCTGTCGTCTGGTAACAGAAATCTGTTGCAGGTGGTGGATAGTGATGGTGAATCACAGAATGATTTATTTTTTCAGATTTATAAATTTTTTCACTCTGCTTATTCGGCAGAAAACACGCTTGCTTTTAAGGCCTAACTTGCCAGTTTGGCTTATTCGGCATGATGAAAATTAGCAAGTCTGGGATCACAGCGCAGAGCCCACAAGTGGAAAAAAATCCCTTACTGTGCTTGGACGTTCACGTTCGTAATGGTAATGTTAATGGCGACGTTATTGTCATCATATACAGTGCATTATATAATTAACACAAAACTAACTTATATTTATCATTTACTTTTTTAAGTATAACATTTCGAGCAACTTTAAAATTGTTGTGTAAAAGGACACAAGTTAAACTAATGCTACATTTTATTGTGTACCTATTTTATCAACGAACAGGTGGTATCCCACCGAGGCAGGTGACCTAAAAAGAAAAAGAAAAGTTTCTCTTTTTAAATTTAGTAATGCATACAGGTGAGGGGGTTACTAGCCCCTTGCTCCCGGCATTTTACTCGTCTCTTACGATACACACGACTGTCGGAGGATGAATTATGTTCCATTTCCCCATGGAGATAAGAGGAAATAAACAAGAACAAGAACTAGTAAGAAAATAGAAGAAAATTCAGAGGGGTGTGTGTATATACTTGTACATGCACGTATAGTGTGACGTAAGTGTAAGTAGAAGTAGCAAGATATACCTGTTATCCCGCGTGTTTACGAGACAAAACAAACACCAGTAATCCTACCATCATGTAAAACAATTGCAGGTTTCTGTTTTACACTCACTTGGAAGGACGGTAGTACCTCCCTGAGTGGTTACTGTCTACCAACCTACTACCACAGGACGGTAGTACCTCCCTGGGTGGTTACTGTCTACCAACCTACTACCACAGGATGGTAGTACCTCCCTGGGTGGTTGCTGTCTACCAACCTACTACCACAGGACGGTAGTACCTCCCTGGGTGGTTGCTGTCTACCAACCTACTACCACAGGACGGTAGTACCTCCCTGGGTGGTTGCTGTCTACCAACCTACTACCACAGGACGGTAGTACCTCCCTGGGTGGTTGTTGTCTACCAACCTACTACCACAGGACGGTAGTACCTCCCTGGGCGGTTGCTGTCTACCAACCTACTACCACAGGACGGTAGTACCTCCCTGGGTGGTTGCTGTCTACCAACCTACTACCACAGGACGGTAGTACCTCCCTGGGCGGTTGCTGTCTACCAACCTACTACCACAGGACGGTAGTACCTCCCTGGGTGGTTGCTGTCTACCAACCTACTACCACAGTACGGTAGTACCTCCCTGGGTGGTTGCTGTCTACCAACCTACTACCACAGGACGGTAGTACCTCCCTGGGTGGTTGCTGTCTACCAACCTACTACCACAGGACGGTAGTACCTCCCTGGGTGGTTGCTGTCTACCAACCTACTACCACAGGACGGTAGTACCTCCCTGGGTGGTTGCTGTCTACCAACCTACTACCACAGGACGGTAGTACCTCCCTGGGTGGTTGCTGTCTACCAACCTACTACCACAGTACGGTAGTACCTCCCTGGGCGGTTGCTGTCTACCAACCTACTACCACAGGACGGTAGTACCTCCCTGGGTGGTTGCTGTCTACCAACCTACTACCACAGGACGGTAGTACCTCCCTGGGTGGTTGCTGTCTACCATCCTACTACCACAGGACGGTAGTACCTCCCTGGGTGGTTGCTGTCTACCAACCTCTTACCACAGGACCCTCCCTGGGTGGTTGCTGTCTACTACCACAGGACGGTAGTACCTCCCTGGGTGGTTGCTGTCTACCAACCTACTACCACAGGACGGTAGTACCTCCCTGGGTGGTTGCTGTCTACCAACCTACTACCACAGTACGGTAGTACCTCCCTGGGCGGTTGCTGTCTACCAACCTACTACCACAGGACGGTAGTACCTCCCTGGGTGGTTGCTGTCTACCAACCTACTACCACAGTACGGTAGTACCTCCCTGGGTGGTTGCTGTCTACCAACCTACTACCACAGGACGGTAGTACCTCCCTTGGTGGTTGCTGTCTACCAACCTACTACCACAGGATGGTAGTACCTCCCTGGGTGGTTGCTGTCTACCAACCTACAACCACAGGACGGTAGTACCTCCCTGGGTGGTTGCTGTCTACCAACCTGCTACCACAGGACGGTAGTACCTCCCTGGGTGGTTGCTGTCTACCAACCTACTACCACAGGATGGTAGTACCTCCCTAGGTAGTTGCTGTCTACCAAACTACTACCACAGGAAGGTAGTACCTCCCTGGGTGGTTGCTGTCTACCAACCTACTACCACAGGACGGTAGTACCTCCCTGGGTGGTGGCTGTCTACCAACCTACTACCACAGGACGGTAGTACCTCCCTGGGTGGTTGCTGTCTACCAACGTACTACCACAGGATGGTAGTACCTCCCTGGGTGGTTGCTGTCTACCAACCTACTACCAAAGGACGGTAGTACCTCCCTGGGTGGTTGCTGTCTACCAACCTACTACCACAGGACGGTAGTACCTCCCTGGGTGGTTGCTGTCTACCAACCTACTACCACAGGACGGTAGTACCTCCCTGGGTGGTTGCTGTCTGCCAACCTACTACCACAGGACGGTAGTACCTCCCTGGGCGGTTGCTGTCTACCAACCTAATACCACAGGACGGTAATACCTCCGTGGGCGGTTGCTGTCTACCAACCTACTACCAAAGGACGGTAGTACCTCCCTGGGTGGTTGCTGTCTACCAACCTACTACCACAGGACGGTAGTACCTCCCTGGGTGGTTGCTGTCTACCAACCTACTACCACAGGACGGAAGTACCTCCCTTGGTGGTTGCTCTCTACCAACCTACTACCACAGGATGGTAGTACCTCCCTGGGCGGTTGCTGTCTACCAACCTACTACCACAGGACGGTTGTACCTCCCTGGGCGGTTGCTGTCTACCAACCTACTACCACAGAACGGTAGTACCTCCCTGGGCGGTTGCTGTCAATCAACCAACTACCACAGGACGGTAGTACCTCCCTGGGCGGTTGCTGTCTACCAACCTACTACCACAGGATAGTAGGAACTCCCTGGGCGGTTGCTGTCTACCAACCTACTACCACAGGATGGTAGTACCTCCCTGGGTGGTTGCTGTCTACCAACCTACTACCACAGGATGGTAGTACCTCCCTAGGTAGTTGCTGTCTACCAACCTACTACCACAGGACGGTAGTACCTCCCTGGGTGGTTGCTGTCTACCAACCTACTACCACAGGACGGTAGTACCTCCCTGAGTGGTTGCTGTCTACCAACCTACTACCACAGGACGGTAGTACCTCCCTGGGTGGTTGCTGTCTACCAACCTACTTCCACAGGACGGTAGTGCCACCCTGGGTGGTTGCTGTCTACCAACCAACTACCAAAGGACGGTATTACCTCCCTGGGTGGTTGCTGTCTACCAACCTACTACCACAGGACGGTAGTACCTCCCTGGGTGGTTGCTGTCTACCAACCTACTACCACAGGACGGTAGTACCTCCCTGGGTGGTTGCTGTCTGCCAACCTACTACCACAGGATGGTAGTACCTCCCTGAGTGGTTGCTGTCTACCAACCTACTACCACAGGACGGTAGTACCTCCCTGGGTGGTTGCTGTCTACCAACCTACTACCACAGGACGGTAGTACCTCCCTGGGTGGTTGCTGTCTACCATCCTACTACCACAGGACGGTAGTACCTCCCTGGGTGGTTGCTGTCTACCAACCTACTACCACAGGACGGTAGTACCTCCCTGGGTGGTTGCTGTCTACCAACCTACTACCACAGGACGGTAGTACCTCCCTGGGTGGTTGCTGTCTACCAACCTACTACCACAGGACGGTAGTACCTCCCTGGGTGGTTGCTGTCTACCAACCTACTACCACAGGACGGTAGTACCTCCCTGGGTGGTTGCTGTCTACCAACCTACTACCACAGGACGGTAGTACCTCCCTGGGTGGTTGCTGTCTACCAACCTACTACCACAGGACGGTAGTACCTCCCTGGGTGGTTGCTGTCTACCAACCTACTACCACAGGATGGTAGTACCTCCCTGGGTGGTTGCTGTCTACCAACCTACAACCACAGGACGGTAGTACCTCCCTGGGTGGTTGCTGTCTACCAACCTACTACCACAGGACGGTAATACCTTCCTGGGTGGTTGCTGTCTACCAACCTACTATCACAGGATGGTAGTACCTCCCTAGGTTGTTGCTGTCTACCAACCTACTACCACAGGAAGGTAGTACCTCCCTGGGTGGTTGCTGTCTACCAACCTACTACCACAGGACGGTAGTACCTCCCTGGGTGGTTGCTGTCTACCAACCTACTACCACAGGACGGTAGTACCTCCCTGGGTGGTTGCTGTCTACCAACCTACTACCACAGGATGGTAGTACCTCCCTGGGTGGTTGCTGTCTACCAACCTACTACCAAAGGACGGTAGTACCTCCCTGGGTGGTTGCTGTCTACCAACCTACTACCACAGGACGGTAGTACCTCCCTGGGTGGTTGCTGTCTACCAACCTACTACCACAGGACGGTAGTACCTCCCTGGGTGGTTGCTGTCTGCCAACCTACTACCACAGGACGGTAGTACCTCCCTGGGCGGTTGCTGTCTACCAACCTACTACCACAGGACGGTAGTACCTCCGTGGGCGGTTGCTGTCTACCAACCTACTACCAAAGGACGGTAGTACCTCCCTGGGTGGTTGCTGTCTACCAACCTACTACCACAGGACGGTAGTACCTCCCTGGGTGGTTGCTGTCTACCAACCTACTACCACAGGAAGGTAGTACCTCCCTTGGTGGTTGCTCTCTACCAACCTACTACCACAGGATGGTAGTACCTCCCTGGGCTCCCTGGGGTGGTTGCTGTCTACCAACCTACTACCACAGGACGGTAGTACCTCCCTGGGCGGTTGCTGTCTACCAACCTACTACCACAGGACGGTAGTACCTCCCTGGGCGGTTGCTGTCTACCAACCTACTACCACAGGACGGTAGTACCTCCCTAGGCTGTTGCTGTCAACCAACCTACTACCACACGATAGTAGTACCTTCCTGGGTGGTTGCTGTCTACCAACCTACTTCAACAGGATGGTAGTACCTCCCTGGGTGGTTGCTGTCTACCAACATACTACGACAGGACAGTAGTACCTCCATAGGTAGTTGCTGTTTACCAACCTACTACCACAGGACGGTAGTACCTCCCTGGGTGGTTGCTGTCTACCAACCTACTACCACAGGACGGTAGTACCTCCCTGGGTGGTTGCTGTCTACCAACCTACTACCACAGGACGGTAGTACTTCTCTGGGTGGTTGCTGTCTTCCAACCTACTACCACAGGACGGTAGTACCTCCCTGGGTGGTAGCTGTCTACCAACCAACTACCAAAGGAGGGTAGTACCTCCCTGGGTGGTTGCTGTCTACCAACCTACTACCACAGGACGGTAGTACCTCCCAGGGTGGTTGCTGTCTACCAACCTACTACCACAGGACGGTAGTACCTCCCTGGGTGGTTGCTGTCTGCCAACCTACTGCCACAGGATGGTAGTACCTCCCTGGGCGGTTGCTGTCTACCAACCTACTACCACAGGACGGTTGTACCTCCCTGGGCGGTTGCTGTCTACCAACCTACTACCACATTACGGTAGTACCTCCGTGGGCGGTTGCTGTCCACCAACCTATTACCACAGGACGGTAGTACCTCCCTGGGCGGTTGCTGTCTACCAACCTACTACCACAGGATGGTAGTAACTCCCTGGGCGGTTGCTGTCTACCAACCTACTACCACAGGATGGTAGTACCTCCCGGGGTGGTTGCTGTCTACCAACCTACTACCACAGGATGGAAGTACCTCCCTGGGTAGTTGCTGTCTACGAACCTACTACCACAGGACGGTAGTACCTCCCTGGGTGGTTGCTGTCTGCCAACCTACTACCACAGGACGGTAGTACCTCCCTGGGCGGTTGCTGTCTACCAAACTAATACCACAGGACGGTAGTACCTCCGTGGGCGGTTGCTGTCTACCAACCTACTACCACAGGACGGTAGTACCTCCCTGGGTGGTTGCTGTCTACCAACCTACTACCACAGGACGGTAGTACCTCCCTGGGTGGTTGCTGTCTACCAACCTATTACCACAGGACGGAAGTACCTCCCTTGGTGGTTGCTGTCTACCAACCTACTACCACAGGATGGTAGTACCTCTCTGGGCGGTTGCTGTCTACCAACCTACTACCACAGGACGGTTGTACCTCCCTGGGAGGTTGCTGTCTACCAACCTACTACCACAGGACGGTAGTACCTCCCTGGGCGGTTGCTGTCTACCAACCTACTACCACAGGACGGTAGTACCTTCCTGGGCGGTTGCTGTCTACCAACCTACTACCACAGGACGGTAGTACCTCCCTGGGTGGTTGCTGTCTACCAACCTACTACCAAAGGACGGTAGTACCTCCCTGGGTGGTTGCTGTCTACCAACCTACTACCAAAGGACGGTAGTACCTCCCTGGGTGGTTGCTGTCTACCAACCTACTACCACAGGACGGTAGTACCTCCCTGGGTGGTTGCTGTCTGCCAACCTACTACCACAGGATGGTAGTACTTCCCTGGGCGGTTGCTGTCTACCAACCTACTACCACAGGACGGTTGTACCTCCCTGCGGGGTTGCTGTCTACCAACCTACTACCACAGGACGGTAGTACCTCCGTGGGCGGTTGCTGTCTACCAACCTACTACCATAGGACGGTAGTACCTCCCTGGGCGGTTGCTGTCTACCAACCTACTACCACAGGATGGTAGTACCTCCCTGGGCGGTTGCTGTCTACCAACCTACTACCAAAGGACGGTAGTACCTCCCTGGGTGGTTGCTGTCTACCAACCTACTACCACAGGACGGTAGTACCTCCCTCGGCGGTTGCTGTCTACCAACCTACTACCACAGGACGGTAGTGCCTCCCAGGGTGGTTGTTGTCTACCAACCTACTACCACAGGATGGTAGTACCTCCCTGGGTGGTTGCTGTCTACCAACCTACTACCACAGGATGGTAGTACCTCCCTGGGCGGTTGCTGTCTACCAACCTACTACCACAGGATGGTAGTACCTCCCTGGGTGGTTGCTCTCTACTAACCTACTACCACAGGATGGTAGTACCTCCCTGGGCGGTTGCTGTCTACCAACCTACTACCACAGGATGGTAGTACCCCCCTGGGCGGTTGCTGTCTACCAACCTACTTCCACAGGATGGTAGTACCTCCCTGGGTGGTTGCTGTCTACCAACCTACTACCACAGAAGAGTAGTACCTCCCTGGGCGGTTGCTGTCCACCAACCTACTACCACAGGATTGTAGTACCTCCCTGGGCGGTTGCTGTCTACCAACCTACTACCACAGGATGGTAGTACCTCCCTGGGTGGTTGCTGTCTACCAACCTACTACCACAGCAGGGTAGTACCTCCCTGGGTGGTTGCTGTCTACCAACCTAATAACACAGGACGGTAGTACCTCCCTGGGTGGTGGCTGTCTACCAAAATACTACCTAAGAAGTGTAGTTACTCCCTGGGTGGTTGCTGTCTACCAACGTACTACCACAGGACGGTAGTACCTCCCTGGGCGGTTGCGCTCTACCAACCTACTACCACAGGAGGGTAGTACCTCCCTGGGTGGTTGCTGTCTACCAACCTACTACCACAGGAGGGTAGTACCTCCCTGGGTGGTTGCTGTCTACCAACCTACTACCACAGGACGGTAGTACCTCCCTGGGTGGTTGCTGTCTACCAACCTACTACCTGGGTGTGGTACCTATATATATACCCTCTGTGTCCCTGTATTGTTTGTAACAGCTTGACAAAGCTCTGGAGAGCGAGATGTTGACACAATAAAATGTGGCAGTAGTTGTACCTGTGTCCTGTTACCTAACACATCGTCGGCAGTATGTGGCAGTAGTTGTACTTGTGTCCTGTTACCTAACACATCGTCGGCAGTATGCGGCAGTAGTTGTACTTGTGTCCTGTTACCTAACACATCGTCGGCAGTATGTGGCAGTAGTTGTACTTGTGTCCTGTTACCTAACACATCGTCGGCAGTATGTGGCAGTAGTTGTACTTGTGTCCTGTTACCTAACACATCGTCGGCAGTATGTGGCAGTAGTTGTACTTGTGTCCTGTTACCTAACACATCGTCGGCAGTATGTGGCAGTAGTTGTACTTGTGTCCTGTTACCTAACACATCGTCGGCAGTATGTGGCAGTAGTTGTACTTGTGTCCTGTTACCTAACACATCGTCGGCAGTATGTGGCAGTAGTTGTACTTGTGTCGTGTTACCTAACACATCGTCGGCAGTATGTGGCAGTAGTTGTACTTGTGTCCTGTTACCTAACACATCGTCGGCAGTATGTGGCAGTAGTTGTACTTGTGTCCTGTTACCTAACACATCGTCGGCAGTTTGTGGCAGTAGTTGTACTTGTGTCCTGTTACCTAACACATCGTCGGCAGTATGTGGCAGTAGTTGTACTTGTGTCCTGTTACCTAACACATCGTCGGCAGTATGTGGCAGTAGTTGTACTTGTGTCCTGTTACCTAACACATCGTCGGCAGTATGTGGCAGTAGTTGTACTTGTGTCCTGTTACCTAACACATCGTCGGCAGTATGTGGCAGTAGTTGTACTTGTGTCCTGTTACCTAACACATCGTCGGCAGTATGTGGCAGTAGTTGTACTTGTGTCCTGTTACCTAACACATCGTCGGCAGTATGCGGCAGTAGTTGTACTTGTGTCCTGTTACCTAACACATCGTCGGCAGTATGTGGCAGTAGTTGTACTTGTGTCCTGTTACCTAACACATCGTCGGCAGTATGTGGCAGTAGTTGTACTTGTGTCCTGTTACCTAACACATCGTCGGCAGTATGTGGCAGTAGTTGTACTTGTGTCCTGTTACCTAACACATCGTCGGCAGTATGTGGCAGTAGTTGTACTTGTGTCCTGTTACCTAACACATCGTCGGCAGTATGTGGCAGTAGTTGTACTTGTGTCCTGTTACCTAACACATCGTCGGCAGTATGTGGCAGTAGTTGTACTTGTGTCCTGTTACCTAACACATCGTCGGCAGTATGTGGCAGTAGTTGTACTTGTGTCCTGTTACCTAACACATCGTCGGCAGTATGTGGCAGTAGTTGTACTTGTGTCCTGTTACCTAACACATCGTCGGCAGTATGTGGCAGTAGTTGTACTTGTGTCCTGTTACCTAACACATCGTCGGCAGTATGTGGCAGTAGTTGTACTTGTGTGCTGTTGCCTAACACATCGTCGGCAGTATGTGGCAGTAGTTGTACTTGTGTCCTGTTACCTAACACATCGTCGGTAGTATGTGGCAGTAGTTGTACTTGTGTCCTGTTACCTAACACACCGTCGGCAGTATGTGGCAGTAGTTGTACTTGTGTCCTGTTACCTAGCACATCGTCGGCAGTATGTGGCAGTAGTTGTACTTGTGTCCTGTTACCTAACACATCGTCGGCAGTATGTGGCAGTAGTTGTACTTGTGTCCTGTTACCTAACACATCGTCGGCAGTATGTGGCAGTAGTTGTATTTGTGTCCTGTTACCTAACACATCGTCGGCAGTATGTGGCAGTAGTTGTACTTGTGTCCTGTTACCTAACACATCGTCGGCAGTATGTGGCAGTAGTTGTACTTGTGTCCTGTTACCTAACACATCGTCGGCAGTATGTGGCAGTAGTTGTACTTGTGTCCTGTTACCTAACACATCGTCGGCAGTATGTGGCAGTAGTTGTACTTGTGTCCTGTTACCTAACACATCGTCGGCAGTATGTGGCAGTAGTTGTACTTGTGTCCTGTTACCTAACACATCGTCGGCAGTATGTGGCAGTAGTTGTACTTGTGTCCTGTTACCTAACACATCGTCGGCAGTATGTGGCAGTAGTTGTACTTGTGTCCTGTTACCTAACACATCGTCGGCAGTATGCGGCAGTAGTTGTACTTGTGTCCTGTTACCTAACACATCGTCGGCAGTATGTGGCAGTAGTTGTACTTGTGTCCTGTTACCTAACACATCGTCGGCAGTATGTGGCAGTAGTTGTACTTGTGTCCTGTTACCTAACACATCGTCGGCAGTTCTAGCAACATTATTAAGATTAACTTATAATACTGAACTATTATTTAATTCTGGTTGTTCACTAGAAAGTTATGGTTTACGCTCTGACTTTCTTACAACTTAGCTTGTGATTTTTAACATTAAGAGTTTAGTACAACATTTACAATGGTGTTTACTGAAGCAGAACAGTACATTGGTTGAAATATATTGGTGAAAGAGCATCAGAATAAATGTAAATATATGATTTACATCAAGAGGGTTGCTAGTGGTAAACTGGACTTTGATAAATTAGACACATGTGCACCTCTTGGGTATCTTTAGTGAGGAAATGTTTCGCCACACTGTGCTGTCATCAGTCCATACAAAGGAGAACGTTGAAGAACAGGAGGAGTTTGAGGTAATCAGTCCCTCAGCCTTGAGTCGTCCATCAGTCCATCAGTCTTGATGGACTTTATCTTAATTAATTTAATACGGTTTAGGTCAGATTTAAGAAATATATTTTTAATTATATTTTTTGTAGCTATTGGCTGAAGGGTAACTTTTTTGTTTTTCGTCTTCTGGGAGTTCCTAAATTTAGGACTCTTTATTTGCATGGGGTTCGAATACACGACATATCAGAGATGTATTGATGTCTTGTGTTGTCTGTGTTCTGTTGTTGCAGCTCTGCAGGACGTGTGGGAGTGATGGATTGTAGCTATTTCTAAGTGTCCTGTATATAAGTAAGTTTATTCAGGTATACACAAATACAGTTACATAGATTATCATACATAGCAGCATATGTGTAGAGAATCTTGGATAACCCAAAAAAGTCAGACAGTAATAAGTGTGAGTGCATTGTGTGTTGAGTAAATTAAGACTTTTGAATAGTGAGGTTGTGTGTGTGGAACCTGATTAGTTGATTATTCCAACAGGTGATTTCTACTGAGTAACAAAAGATTTTGGGTGATTTGCTGTAGTAGATCCTCGATCAAGGATACCATAAGTGGAGTAGGGATAGATCAGAGTGAATAATATTGTATGTGGGACATATCGTATATTTGATAAAATGTCCACAGTTTTGGAAATTTTCGTAGATAAGTCTTGGATGTGAAAGTTGAATTTTAATGGTCATGGTGTAATCTTGGGATTTTCCTTCTTCTTGCCTGTCTATGAGTGAATTATTAATCTTTACTGAGCGTAATACTGAGTGTAAGTTTGCTGGTGTCCATCCAGGCAGAAATCTTTATAAGCTTATCCTCGATGACCATACTGCTGAGGAAGACAGCATCTAGACGACATATAACCAATGTTTTGTCACCTGTAAACAGACCTGATTATTGTTAGATAAATGGACACAGATGCAACTAATGTGACGATAACGACATATCCTCCTCCTCGCTAGTGTCCATAGTTAGGAGTACATACGGTGTTGTCGCTTATGAGATGCACCAGTTGAACTGACCAGAAGAGTGCTTGAACAGCATATGTCGCATCATTGTAGAAACCTTTCTCCCTCGTGAGCCAGAGACGGGTCATCGCAAGATTGAGACCCGTGCCAGGACTACGGTCTTGGCGAACATTATACATACATACATACTAATGTGACATTACTGAGGTAACGTTTCGCGAATCGTTGCCACAATAATTTGTCCATTAGTTGTATCTGTGTCCATTTACCTATCATTTTGTCGGTAATTCTATTAGAATTAGTTTAAGTTCTTGGGAGGCATGTGATAGGTCATTGATACAGAGGAGAAATAAAAGTTGGCCAAGGGCGCTGCTCAGACCTATATGTTGATAAAACTGTCTACCCTTCTTCTAGCCTTCACAGTCGCCGTCTTGTTGCAGTCACTTATACACAAATTTTCTAATATGAATCTCAGTTGTGGCTTGGTCACTGTACATGTCTTCCTCTCTCATTATACTGTCAAATGCTCCAAACTTCAGAACACTCGTGACTTGACCTAATTTTTTCCTCCTTCTCTCTCTACCTCTTCATCTTTCCTATTGTGTCTCTCTTCTTTTCTTCTGCCTAGGTATTTTCTGTCCGGTTCCCCTCCTCAACCCCCCGTTTCCGTGTTTTTGCAGCCAGTATGAGTGTTGTGCGCAGATGTATGTCAGTGAGGTGGGGCGTCATATGAGCGAGAATATCCTCTGATTCCATAATATTTTAGTTTCAGCAGCAAGGTGCTGTGGTTTAACAGTGTCAAAAGCTTAATTTAGTTCAATAAAGACACCCACTGGGTACTCATTGTTTTCTACAGTGAACAGAGGTTAGGTTAAGTAAGGTTTGTCAGGAAAAATGACAAGTGTTTCCTGACGTGGGTCTTAGTCATATGATGAACCGCAGCTGGAGCTTTTGGTCATGTGACTGAGGCCTTCCGCTGGCTTACCCGTCCACCCTCATTAAAAATTATGGTTAATTATAACCATTATTACTAGATGAACAGATTATAGCATCTTTATGAGGCAATCATCAGTATCTGCCGTGACCTGAACCAACCTGGCCAGGCTTAACAATGTTGTCTGTGGTGATAAATGAACATAATACTTATAATCTTAGGAAAACTTTGGCTGCAAGATGTTAATTAAAGAGATACATTGACAGGTGTAAACACCTGGGCAGCTGTCATATATATGGACCGTGGTATACTTACTTTATTACTGGGTGGTATACTTTATTGGTGGTATACATTATTGGTGGTATACTTTATTGGTGGTATACTTTATTGGTGGTATATTTTTTTAGCGGTATACTTCATTGGTGGTATATTTTATTGGTGGTATACATTATTGGTGGTATGCTTTATTGGTGGTATACTTTATTGGTGGTATACTTTATTGGTGGTATACTTTATTGGTGGTATACTTTATTGGTGGTATACTTTATTGGTGGTATACATTATTGGTGGTATACATTATTGGTGGTATACATCATTGGTGGTATACTTTATTGGTGGTATACATTATTGGTAGTATACATTATTGGTGGTATACTTTATTGGTGGTATACATTATTGGTGGTATACATTATTGGCGGTATACTTTATTGGTGGTATATTTTATTATCGGTATACTTTATTGGTGGTATATTTTGTTGGTGGTATACATTATTGGTGGTATACTTTATTGGTGGTATACTTTATTGGTGGTATACTTTATTGGTGGTATACTTTATTGGTGGTATACTTTATTGGTGGTATACTTTATTGGTGGTATACTTTATTGGTGGTATACATTATTGGTGGTATACTTTATTGGTGGTATGCTTTATTGTTGGTATATATTATTGGTGGTATACTTTATTGGTGGAATATATTATTGGTGGTATACTTTATTGGTGGTATATATTATTGGTGGAATACTTTATTGGTGGTATACTTTATTGTTGGTATATATTATTGGTGGTATACTTTATTGGTGGTATATATTAATGGTGGTATACTTAATTGGTGGTATACATTATTGGTGGTATACTTTATTGTTGGTATACTTTATTGGTGGTATACATTATTGGTGGTATACATTATTGGTGGTATACTTTATTGGTGGTATACTTATTGGTGGTATACATTATTGCTGGTATACTTTATTGGTGGTATACTTTATTGGTGGTATACTTTATTGGTGGTATACATTATTGGTGGTATACATTATTGGTGGTACACTTTATTGATGGTATAATTTATTGGTGGTATACATTATTGGTGGTATACATTATTGGTGGTATACTTTATTGGTGGTATACTTTATTGGTGGTATACTTTATTGGTGGTATACTTTATTGGTGGTATACATTATTGGTGGTATACTTTATTGGTGGTATACTTTATTGGTGGTATACATTATTGGTGGTATACATTATTGGTGGTATACTTTATTGGTGGTATACTTTATTGGTGGTATACATTATTGGTGTTATACTTTATTGGTGGTATACTTTATTGGTGGTATACTTTATTGGTGGTATACTTTATTGGTGGTATACATTATTGGTGGTATACTTTATTGGTGGTATACTTTATTGGTGGTATACTTTATTGGTGGTATACTTTATTGGTGGTATACATTATTGGTGGTATACTTTATTGGTGGTATACATTATTGGTGGTATACTTTATTGGTGGTATACTTTATTGGTGGTATACATTATTGGTGGTATACTTTATTGGTGGTATACATTATTGGTGGTATACTTTATTGGTGGTATACTTTATTGGTGGTATACTTTATTGGTGGTATACTTTATTGGTGGTATACATTATTTGTGGTATACTTTATTGGTGGTATACTTTATTGGTGGTATACTTTATTGGTGGTATACTTTATTGGTGGTATACTTTATTGGTGGTATACTTTATTGGTGGTATACTTTATTGGTGGTATACATTATTGGTGGTATACTTTATTGGTGGTATACTTTATTGGTGGTATACATTATTGGTGGTATACTTTATTGGTGGTATACTTTATTGGTGGTATACATTATTGGTGGTATACTTTACTGGTGGTATACTTTATTGGTGGTATACATTATTGGTGGTATACATTATTGGTGGTATACATTATTGGTGGTATACATTATTGGTGGTATACTTTATTGGTGGTATACATTATTGGTGGTATACATTATTGGTGGTATACATTATTGGTGGTATACTTTATTGGTGGTATACTTTATTGGTGGTATACTTTATTGGTGGTATACATTATTGGTGGTATACTTTATTGGTGGTATACATTATTGGTGGTATACATTATTGGTGGTATAATTTATTGGTGGTATACTTTATTGGTGGTATACATTATTGGTGGTATACTTCATTGGTGGTATACTTTATTGGTGGTATACTTTATTGGTGGTATACTTTATTGGTGGTATACTTTATTGGTGGTATACATTATTGGTGGTATACATTATTGGTGGTATACAATATTGGCGGGATACTTTATTGGTGGTATATTTTATTGGTAGTATACACTATTATTGGTATACATTATTGGTGGTATACATTATAGGTGGTATACATTATTGGTGGTATACTTTATTGGTGGTATACATTATTGTGGTATACTTTATTGTGGTATACTTTCTTTATTGTGGTATACTTTCTTTATTGTGGTATACTTTCTTTATTGTGGTATACTTTCTTTATTGTGGTATACTTTCTTTATTGTGGTATACTTTCTTTATTGTGGTATACTTTCTTTATTGTGGTATACTTTATTGTGGTATACATTATTATTGGTATACATTATTGGTGGTATACATTATTGGTGGTATACATTATTGGTGGTGTACTTTATTGGTGGTATACATTAATGGTGGTATACTTTATTGATGGTATGCTTTATTGTTGGTATATATTACTGGTGGTATACATTATTGGTGGTATACATTATTGGTGGTATACTTTATTGGTGGTATACTTTATTGGTGGCATATATGATTGGTGGAATATAATATTGGTGGTATAATTTTTTGGTGGTATATATTATTGGTGGAATACTTTATTGGTGGTATACTTTATTGTTGGTATATGTTATTGGTGGTATACTTTATTGGTGGTATATATTATTGGTGGTATATTTAATTGGTGGTATACATTATTGGTGGTATACTTTATTGTTGGTATACTTTGTTGGTGGTATACATTATTGGTGGCAAACATTATTGGTGGTATACTTCATTGGTGGTATACTTTATTGGTGGTATACATTATTGGTGATATACTTTATTGGTGGTATACTTATTGGTGGTATACGTTATTGCTGGTATACTTTATTGGTGGTATACATTATTGGTGGTATACTTTATAGGTGGTATACTTTATTGGTGGTATACTTTATTGGTGGTATACTTTATTGGTGGTATACATTATTGGTGGTATACTTTATTGGTGGTATACTTATTGGTGGTATACATTATTGCTGGTATACTTTATTGGTGGTATACATTATTGGTGGTATACTTTATAGGTGGTATACTTTGTAGGTGATATACTTTATTGGTGGTATACTTTATTGGTGGTATACTTTATTGGTGGTATACATTATTGTTGGTATACATTATTGGTGGTAT
>NW_027197740.1:0-55497 GCF_038502225.1 Cherax quadricarinatus | reverse complement strand
ACACACACACACACACACACACACACACACACACCCACACACACACACACACACACACACACACACACACACACGGCCTGTCAAAGTAATTTTTAAGGAAGAATCAGCTCGAACCAGGATCCTGCAAGAGAAAGCACGATTGAGGGACAAACCGGGGTACCGGAGAGTATACCTCGATCGCGACAGAACACAAGAAGAAAGGATTACACTGAAAGAGAGGGTACAGAGATGCAAGGAGGAACGAGAGGTAATGATGACGACGAGCAGGACCCACAGGAGGAAGGGCAAACACACCTTGCAGAAACTCCCACAAAAAGACTCCAACTGTGACAATCCCAATGGAAATGAGCAATCTAAACCAAAGCCACACACTGTTCCCTCTGCCACCAACCCCCACATCACAAATCTCACCCCAACAGCTGCCCCTTATGGGCATTCTGACCCCACCCCCCTCATCATAAACCCCAACCACACCACAGCCCCCCATAGGCCCCCACCAAGGCTCTCACTCCCCCAACCCCAATATTCTCGCAGGACCACAGTGATAGAAAAGAAGCTGAAGGTTTGGTACACAAACACGGATGGAATAATGAATAAATATGAAGAGTGGCACGAAAGAATCAGCGAGAAATCCCCAGACATCATAGCAGTCACAGAAATGAAACTCGCTGAGACAATAACAGACCCTATCTTCCCACCGGGATATCAGATCCTGAGGAAAGATATGAGTAGAGGGAAAGGAGGGGTTGCACTGCTCATAAAAAACCGATGGGGATTTGAGGAAATGGAAGGCATGGACGTGATTGGAGAAAGGGACTACTTAGTAGGTACAATTCAGTCTGGAGAACATAAAGTAGTCATTGGAGTTATGTATAACCCACCACAGAACTGCAGGAGGCCAAGAGAGGAGTACGAAGAAAACAACAGAGCGATGGTGGACACACTGGCTGAGGTGGCAAGAACAAAGTTACTGGTAATGGGCGAGATCGGCTGAGAAAGCCTGGGGCCACATGGGGGTCCCGAAACATGGAGAGCCAAGATGATGGATGTGGTACTTGAAAATATCATGCATCAACATGTCAGGAACACTACCAGAGAGAGAGGGGAGGATGAGCCAGCAAGACTGGATCTTGTGTTCACCCTGAGTAGTTCACACATTGAGGACATCACTTACGAGAGGCCCCTTGGAGCTAGCGATCACGTTGTTCTGAGTTTTGATTATATAGAGTTACAAGTGGAGAAGGTAACTGGAATTGAATGGGAAAAGCCAAACTATAAAAGGGGGGACTACACAGGTATGAGGAACTTCCTGCAGAAGGTTCAGTGGGACAGAGAACTGGTAGGAAAATCAGTAAACGAGATGGAATATGTAACAACAAAGTGCAAGGAGGCAGATTAAAGATTTGTCCCCAAGGGAAATAGAAATAATAGGTGTAGGGAGGCAAAAACTAAGTGCACCAGAGAATGGAAAAAGTATAGGAGGCAAAGGACCCAAGAAAATAAGGAGATTTGCAGAAGAGCCAGAAGCGGGTATGCAAAGATAAGGAGGGAGGCCCAGCGACAGTACAAAAACGACATAGCATCGAAAATCAAGTCCGACCCGAAACTGCTGTATAGCCACATTAGGAGGAAGACAACAGTCAAAGACCAGGTGATAAGGCTGAGGAAAGAAGGTGGAGAACTCACAAGAAACGATCAAGAGGTATGCGAGGACCTAAGGGACATCGATACCTCAAAGGCAATGGGACCGGACAACATCTCTCCGTGGGTCCTTAGAGAGGGAGCAGATATGTTGTGCGTACCACTTACCACAATCTTCAACACATCCCTGGAAACTGGGCAACTACCTGAGGTATGGAAGACGGCAAATGTAGTTCCCATTTTCAAAAAAGGAGACAGAAAAGAGGCACTAAACTATAGACCTGTGTCATTGACGTGTATAGTATGCAAAATTATGGAGAAGATTATCAGGAGGAGAGTGGTGGAGCACCTGGAACGGAACAGGAGTATAAATGCCAACCAGCACGGATTCACGGAAGGCAAATCCTGTGTCACAAACCTTCTGGAGTTTTATGATAAAATAACAGAAGTAAGACAAGAGAGAGAGGGGTGGGTTGATTGCATCTTCTTGGACTGCAAGAAGGCCTTTGACACAGTTCCTCACAAGAGATTAGTGCAGAAGCTAGAGCATCAGGCGCATATAACAGGAAGGGCACTGCAATGGATCAGAGAATACCTGACAGGGAGGCAACAACGAGTCATGGTACGTAATGATGTATCACAGTGGGCACCTGTGACGAGCGGGGTCCCACAGGGGTCGGTCCTAGGACCAGTGCTATTTTTGGTATATGTGAACGACATGACGGAAGGGTTAGACTCAGAAGTGTCCCTGTTTGCAGATGATGTGAAGTTAATGAGGAGAATTAAATCTGATGAGGACCAGGCAGGACTTCAAAGAGACCTGGACAGACTGGACACCTGGTCCAGCAAATGGCTTCTCGAATTTAATCCTGCCAAATGCAAAGTCATGAAGATAGGGGAAGGGCACAGAAGACCACAGACAGAGTATAGGCTAGGTGGCCAAAGACTGCAAACCTCACTCAAGGAGAAAGATCTTGGGGTGAGTATAACACCGAGCATGTCTCCGGAAGCACACATCAATCAGATAACTGCTGCAGCATATGGGCGCCTGGCAAACCTGAGAACAGCATTCCGATACCTTAGTAAGGAATCATTCAAGACACTGTACACCGTGTATGTCAGGCCCATACTGGAGTATGCAGCACCTGTTTGGAACCCGCACTTGATAAAGCACGTCAAGAAACTAGAGAAAGTACAAAGGTTTGCAACAAGGTTAGTTCCAGAGCTAAGGGGAATGTCCTATGAAGAAAGATTAAGGGAAATCGGCCTGACGACACTGGAGGACAGGAGGGTCAGGGGAGACATGATAACGACATATAAAATACTGCGTGGAATAGACAAGGTGGACAAGGACAGGATGTTCCAGGGAGGGGACACAGAAACAAGAGGCCACAATTGGAAGTTGAAGACACAAATGAGTCAGAGAGATAGTAGGAAGTATTTCTTCAGTCATAGAGTTGTAAGGCAGTGGAATAGCCTAGAAAATGACGTAGTGGAGGCAGGAACCATACACAGTTTTAAGACGAGGTTTGATAAAGCTCATGGAGCGGGGAGAGAGAGGGCCTAGTAGCAACCGGTGAAGAGGCGGGGCCAGGAGCTAGGACTCGACCCCTGCAACCACAAATAGGTGAGTACAAATAGGTGAGTACACACACACACACACACACACACACACACACACACATAAGGTCGTCTTGCTTACAACCCTAATGTTGTGTTGTCTACAACCCTAAGGTCGTGTTGTTTACAACCTTAAGGTCGTGTTGTTTACAACCTTAAGGTCGTGTTGTTTACAACCTTAAGGTCGTGTTGTTTACAACCTTAAGGTCGTGTTGTTTACAACCTTAAGGTCGTGTTATTTACAACCTTAAGGTCGTGTTGTTTACAACCTTAAGGTCGTGTTGTTTACAACTCTAAAGTCGTGTTATTAACAACCTTAAGGTCGTGTTGTTTACAACCTTAAGGTCATGTTGCTTACAACCTTAAGGTCGTGTTGTTTACAACCTTAAGGTCGTGTTGTTTACAACCTTAAGGTCGTGTTGTTTACAACCTTAAGGTCATGTTGCTTACAACCTTAAGGTCGTGTTGTTTACAACCTTAAGGTCGTGTTGTTTACAACCTTAAGGTCGTGTTATTTACAACCTTAAGGTCGTGTTGTTTACAACCTTAAGGTCGTGTTGTTTACAACCTTAAGGTCGTGTTGTTTACAACCTTAAGGTCGTGTTGTTTACAACCTTAAGGTCGTGTTGTTTACAACCTTAAGGTCGTGTTGTTTACAACCTTAAGGTCGTGTTGTTTACAACCTTAAGGTCGTGTTGTTTACAACCTTAAGGTCGTGTTGTTTACAACCTTAAGGTCGTGTTGTTTACAACCTTAAGGTCGTGTTGTTTACAACCTTAAGGTCGTGTTGTTTACAACCTTAAGGTCGTGTTGTTTACAACCTTAAGGTCGTGTTGTTTACAACTCTAAAGTCGTGTTATTTACAACCTTAAGGTCGTGTTGTTTACAACCTTAAGGTCATGTTGCTTACAACCTTAAGGTCGTGTTGTTTACAACCTTAAGGTCGTGTTGTTTACAACCTTAAGGTCGTGTTGTTTACAACCTTAAGGTCATGTTGCTTACAACCTTAAGGTCGTGTTGTTTACAACCTTAAGGTCGTGTTGTTTACAACTCTAAAGTCGTGTTGCTTACAACCTTAAGGTCATGTTGTTTACAACCTTAAGGTCATGTTGTTTACAACTCTAAAGTAGTGTTATTTACAACCTTAAGGTCGTGTTGTTTTATTTCCAACATATCCTTCTCGTCTCCACTACAACAAACAATTTTCTTGGTTTAATGGCCAGAAAAACCACCTGACGCGGGTTTTTTGTCAGAGATGAGCTTCTCAAAATTGAATACATCAGCAGTGTGCTGCTGCAAGATTCTAGGTGAGACTTACACAGTGGGAACATAAACTTGCAGTGTTTCCCTTGTTTATGTTACATTACGCAGGATGGGTCACTGGGAGACTTCAGTGGTGTCATCCTGAGCTGGGAGACTTCAGTGGTGTCATCCTGAGCTGGGAGACTTCAGTAGTGTCAACCTGAGCTGGGAGACTTCAGTGGTGTCATCCTGAGCTGGGAGACTTCAGTAGTGTCATCCTGAGCTGGGAGACTTCAGTAGTGTCAACCTGAGCTGGGAGACTTCAGTAGTGTCAACCTGAGCTGGGAGACTTCAGTAGTGTCAACCTGAGCTGGGAGACTTCAGTAGTGTCAACCTGAGCTGGGAGACTTCAGTAGTGTCATCCTGAGCTGGGAGACTTCAGTAGTGTCAACCTGAGCTGGGAGACTTCAGTAGTGTCACTTGAGCCTGAGCTGGGGGAGACTTCAGTAGTGTCAACCTGAGCTGGGAGACTTCAGTAGTGTCAACCTGAGCTGGGAGACTTCAGTAGTGTCAACCTGAGCTGGGAGACTTCAGTAGTGTCATCCTGAGCTGGGAGACTTCAGTAGTGTCAACCTGAGCTGGGAGACTTCAGTAGTGTCAACCTGAGCTGGGAGACTTCAGTAGTGTCAACCTGAGCTGGGAGACTTCAGTAGTGTCAACCTGAGCTGGGAGACTTCAGTGGTGTCATCCTGAGCTGGGAGACTTCAGTAGTGTCAATCTGAGCTGGGAGACTTCAGTAGTGTCAACCTGAGCTGGGAGACTTCAGTAGTGTCAACCTGAGCTGGGAGACTTCAGTAGTGTCAACCTGAGCTGGGAGACTTCAGTGGTGTCATCCTGATACTACTGAAGTCTGATCGATGGTGCAAGCAACCAGGAGACCTGGTTTAGGACCGGGTCACAGGGGCGCTGACCCCCGGAAGCAGCTCCAAAGAGACTTATTCTGCACGACTGAGAAGAGTTGAGATTGAGAGGAACTTTCATAGTCTAGAATAATAGTCGCAGATTAGTAGTCTTACCACAACTAACACCTTGGCTAGCCGTCACAATAGACTGAACAAATATTTCATTTAGGAGGTTTGGGCCTGAGAAGAACCTACCTAGTATGGGTCGGTAGGCCTAAGGCAGCGTTCCTTCATTCATATTTTTTTTATGCCAGTGCCGAATATGCCGAAAAAATGGGACGTGAAAGTGAGTGGTGGAACATTTTCATTTATCATTAAAAATGAAGTTTTGGGACATGCTTATTCATCATTGTTTTATTTATGTTTATCTGTTATTCATCAGTGATTCATCGATGTAACTTCGCAACCTGATCATCACTTGTTTAACAAGTTTTTTGGACAGAGTGATATTAAAATTTCCCAAAAATAGTTATTTTTTATTTTATGGCTGACTGGTGGGTATCTTTATGTATCCGGCTACATAACAGAGATACCCAGTTGTTGCACATGTGTCTAATTCATCTTGTGGGTATCAGATACCACAGGTGTTATCACACCTGAAAGATGCTGAAGTAACGACTGAAGTCATAGTTTACGATGACTTCATTCATTATAGATATTATAGTCAGGAAGTTGTACTTTCTGGGGACACCTGTTGTGTTTACTCTGTGTTATGTTTCTGGTTAGACATGGTGAGTGTGGACTGTGTTGCCTGCAAGGTGACTGTGTTGCCTGCAAGGTGACTGTGTTGCCTGCAAGGTGACTTTGTTGCCTGCAAGGTGACTGTGTTGCCTGCAAGGTGACTGTGTTGCCTGCAAGGTGACTGTGTTGCCTGCAAGGTGACTGTGTTGCCTGCAAGGTGACTGTGTTGCCTGCAAGGTGACTGTGTTGCCTGCAAGGTGACTGTGTTGCCTGCAAGGTGACTGTGTGGCCTGCAAGGTGACTGTGTTGCCTGCAAGGTGACTGTGTTACCTGCAAGGTGACTGTGTTGCCTGCAAGGTGACTGTGTGGCCTGCAAGGTGACTGTGTTGCCTGCAAGGTGACTGTGTTACCTGCAAGGTGACTGTGTTCCCTGCAAGGTGATTGTGTTGCCTGCAAGGTGACTGTGTTGCCTGCAAGGTGACTGTGCTGCCTGCAAGGTGACTGTGTTGCCTGCAAGGTGACTGTGTTGCCTGCAAGGTGACTGTGTTGCCTGCAAGGTGACTGTGTTGCCTGCAAGGTGACTGTGTTGCCTGCAAGGTGACTGTGTTGCCTGCAAGGTGACTGTGTTGCCTGCAAGGTGACTGTGTTGCCTGCAAGGTGACTGTGTTGCCTGCAAGGTGACTGTGTTGCCTGCAAGGTGACTGTGTTGCCTGCAAGGTGACTGTGTTGCCTGCAAGGTGACTGTGTTGCCTGCAAGGTGACTGTGTTGCCTGCAAGGTGACTGTGTTGCCTGCAAGGTGACTGTGTTACCTGCAAGGTGACTGTGTTACCTGCAAGGTGACTGTGTTGCCTGCAAGGTGACTGTGTTGCCTGCAAGGTGACTGTGTTGCCTGCAAGGTGACTGTGCTGCCTGCAAGGTGACTGTGTTGCCTGCAAGGTGACTGTGTTGCCTGCAAGGTGACTGTGTTGCCTGCAAGGTGACTGTGTTACCTGCAAGGTGACTGTGTTGCCTGCAAGGTGACTGTGTTGCCTGCAAGGTGACTGTGTTGCCTGCAAAGTGACTGTGTTGCCTGCAAGGTGACTGTGTTGCCTGCAAGGTGACTGTGTTGCCTGCAAGGTGACTGTGTTGCCTGCAAGGTGACTGTTTTGCCTGCAAGGTGACTGTGTTGCCTGCAAGGTGACTGTGTTGCCTGCAAGGTGACTGTGTTGCCTGCAAGGTGACTGTGTTGCCTGCAAGGTGACTGTGTTGCCTGCAAGGTGACTGTGTTGCCTGTAGGGCGACTGTGTTGCCTGTAGGGTGACTGTGTTGCCTGCAAGGTGACTGTGTTGCCTGCAACGTGACTGTGTTGCCTGCAACGTGACTGTGTTGCCTGCAAGGTGACTGTTTTGCCTGTAGGGCGACTGTGTTGCCTGTAGGGTGACTGTGTTGCCTGCAAGGTGACTGTGTTGCCTGCAAGGTGACTGTGTTGCCTGTAGGGCGACTGTGTTGCCTGTAGGGTGACTGTGTTGCCTGCAAGGTGACTGTGTTGCCTGCAACGTGACTGTGTTGCCTGCAAGGTGACTGTGTTGCCTGCAAGGTGACTGTTTTGCATGTAGGGCGACTGTGTTGCCTGTAGGGTGACTGTGTTGCCTGCAAGGTGACTGTGTTGCCTTCAAGGTGACTGTGTTGCCTGTAGGGCGACTGTGTTGCCTGTAGGGTGACTGTGTTGCCTGCAAGGTGACTGTGTTGCCTGCAAGGTGACTGTGTTGCCTGCAAGGTGACTGTGTTGCCTGCAAGGTGACTGTTTTGCCTGTAGGGCGACTGTGTTGCCTGTAGGGTGACTGTGTTGCCTGCAAGGTGACTGTGTTGCCTTCAAGGTGACTGTGTTGCCTGTAGGGCGACTGTGTTGCCTGTAGGGTGACTGTGTTGCCTGCAAGGTGACTGTGTTGCCTGCAAGGTGACTGTGTTGCCTGCAAGGTGACTGTGTTGCCTGCAAGGTGACTGTTTTGCCTGTAGGGCGACTGTGTTGCCTGTAGGGTGACTGTGTTGCCTGCAAGGTGACTGGGGCGACCCTCAAATAACTACAGTACTTCTAGAAGAGGGAAGCAATGGTGTCTAGCGAGCAAGTGAAGTGTAAGAAGACAACACGAACACTTGTGCAGGAGAACTGTGCAACAATAATGCAGACATAAGTATTGCAACGCAAAAACATCAACCTTGACGTAAAAAAAAGTGACAGAGCGCGTTCCATGAGTCGTTTCCTTTGTCCTCACTAACAAGAGTGCCCCGTCACTCAGCACTGCATATTTTGCAGACTGCAAAGTTATTAAGAGAAATAGGCTATGATATCTTGCCACTGGTATCAAAGTCAATTATTCAACACTTATACAAAGAGCGCAGTGACGACTGAACTTACAAAGTTGAAAGTCGGGTCAAGTTGAAGCAAGATTCGATTTCTTCATGGCCTGTTCACCGTCAAGTACGTGACACGAACAAACGAACGGTAAAACTAGTTCTTATAACAAACAATGCTGAGCACTCTAAACCCGGTCGACCTCCTGATATTTGTAGAGAAGAAGTGTTGAAGAAAGTAGTGTATTTCACAGCGAATGTTGATAAACATCACGTAACCATATTGTACAGAAGATGAGAGAACCCTGCTGCGGTGATGCCTAGTGTCAGACACACTAACACTGCTGCGGTGATGCCTAGTGTCAGACACACTAACACTGCTGCGGTGATGCCTAGTGTCAGACACACTAACACTGCTGCGGTGATGCCTAGTGTCAGACACACTAACACTGCTGCGGTGATGCCCAGTGTCAGACACACTAACACTGCTGCGGTGATGCCTAGTGTCAGACACACTAACACTGCTGCGGTGATGCCTAGTGTCAGACACACTAACACTGCTGCGGTGATGCCTAGTGTCAGACACACTAACACTGCTGCGGTGATGCCCAGTGTCAGACACACTAACACTGCTGCGGTGATGCCCAGTGTCAGACACACTAACACTGCTGCGGTGATGCCTAGTGTCAGTGTCAGACACACACTAACACTGCTGCGGTGATGCCCAGTGTCAGACACACTAACACTGCTGCGGTGATGCCCAGTGTCAGACACACTAACACTGCTGCGGTGATGCCAGACAGTGTCAGACACACTAACACTGCTGCGGTGATGCCTAGTGTCAGTGTCAGACACACTAACATGCCCAGTGTCAGACACACTAACACTGCTGCGGTGATGCCCAGTGTCAGACACACTAACACTGCTGCGGTGATGCCCAGTGTCAGACACACTAACACTGCTGCGGTGATGCCTAGTGTCAGACACACTAACACTGCTGCGGTGATGCCCAGTGTCAGACACACTAACACTGCTGCGGTGATGCCCAGTGTCAGACACACTAACACTGCTGCGGTGATGCCCAGTGTCAGACACACTAACACTGCTGCTGTGATGCCCAGTGTCAGACACACGAACACTGCTGCAGCCCAGTGTCAGACACACTAACACTGCTGCGGTGATGCCTAGTGTCAGACACACTAACACTGCTGCATGCCCAGTGTCAGACACTAACACTGCTGCGGTGATGCCCAGTGTCAGACACACTAACACTGCTGCGGTGATGCCCAGTGTCAGACACACTAACACTGCTGCGGTGATGCCTAGTGTCAGACACACTAACACTGCTGCGGTGATGCCCAGTGTCAGACACACGAACACTGCTGCGGTGATGCCCAGTGTCAGACACACTAACACTGCTGCGGTGATGCCCAGTGTCAGACACACTAACACTGCTGCGGTGATGCCTAGTGTCAGACACACGAACACTGCTGCGGTGATGCCCAGTGTCAGACACACTAACACTGCTGCGGTGATGCCCAGTGTCAGACACACTAACACTGCTGCGGTGATGCCCAGTGTCAGACACACTAACACTGCTGCGGTGATGCCCAGTGTCAGACACACTAACACTGCTGCGGTGATGCCCAGTGTCAGACACACTAACACTGCTGCGGTGATGCCCAGTGTCAGACACACTAACACTGCTGCGGTGATGCCCAGTGTCAGACACACTAACACTGCTGCGGTGATGCCCAGTGTCAGACACACTAACACTGCTGCGGTGATGCCCAGTGTCAGACACACTAACACTGCTGCGGTGATGCCTAGTGTCAGACACACTAACACTGCTGCGGTGATGCCCAGTGTCAGACACACTAACACTGCTGCGGTGATGCCTAGTGTCAGACACACTAACACTGCTGCGGTGATGCCCAGTGTCAGACACACTAACACTGCTGCGGTGATGCCCAGTGTCAGACACACTAACACTGCTGCGGTGATGCCCAGTGTCAGACACACTAACACTGCTGCGGTGATGCCACACTAACACTGCTGCGGTGATGCCCAGTGTCAGACACACTAACACTGCTGCGGTGATGCCCAGTGTCAGACACACTAACACTGCTGCGGTGATGCCCAGTGTCAGACACACTAACACTGCTGCGGTGATGCCCAGTGTCAGACACACTAACACTGCTGCGGATGATGTCCACACGAACACTGCTGCGGTGAGTGTCAGACACACTAACACTGCTGCGGTGATGCCCAGTGTCAGACACACTAACACTGCTGCGGTGATGCCCAGTGTCAGACACACTAACACTGCTGCGGTGATGCCCAGTGTCAGACACACTAACACTGCTGCGGTGATGCCCAGTGTCAGACACACTAACACTGCTGCGGTGATGCCCAGTGTCAGACACACTAACACTGCTGCGGTGATGCCCACAGTGTTAGTGTCAGACACACTAACACTGCTGCGGTGATGCCCAGTGTCAGACACACTAACACTGCTGCGGTGATGCCCAGTGTCAGACACACTGCTGCGGTGAACACTGCTGCGGTGATGCCCAGTGTCAGACACACTGCTGCGGTGAACACTGCTGCGGTGATGCCCAGTGTCAGACACACTAACACTGCTGCGGTGATGCCCAGTGTCAGACACACTAACACTGCTGCGGTGATGCCCAGTGTCAGTGTCAGACACACACTAACACTGCTGCGGTGAACACTGCTGCGGTGATGCCCAGACACACTAACACTGCTGCGGTGATGCCCAGTGTCAGACACACTAACACTGCTGCGGTGATGCCCAGTGTCAGACACACGAACACTGCTGCGGTGATGCCCAGTGTCAGACACACTAACACTGCTGCGGTGATGCCCAGTGTCAGACACACGAACACTGCTGCGGTGATGCCCAGTGTCAGACACACTAACACTGCTGCGGTGATGCCCAGTGTCAGACACACTAACACTGCTGCGGTGATGCCCAGTGTCAGACACACTAACACTGCTGCGGTGATGCCCAGTGTCAGACACACTAACACTGCTGCGGTGATGCCCAGTGTCAGACACACTAACACTGCTGCGGTGATGCCCAGTGTCAGACACACTAACACTGCTGCGGTGATGCCCAGTGTCAGACACACTAACACTGCTGCGGTGATGCCCAGTGTCAGACACACTAACACTGCTGCGGTGATGCCCAGTGTCAGACACACTAACACTGCTGCGGTGATGCCCAGTGTCAGACACACTAACACTGCTGCGGTGATGCCCAGTGTCAGACACACTAACACTGCTGCGGTGATGCCCAGTGTCAGACACACGAACACTGCTGCGGTGATGCCCAGTGTCAGACACACGAACACTGCTGCGGTGATGCCCAGTGTCAGACACACTAACACTGCTGCGGTGATGCCCAGTGTCAGACACACGAACACTGCTGCGGTGATGCCCAGTGTCAGACACACGAACACTGCTGCGGTGATGCCCAGTGTCAGACACACTAACACTGCTGCGGTGATGCCCAGTGTCAGACACACGAACACTGCTGCGGTGATGCCCAGTGTCAGACACACGAACACTGCTGCGGTGATGCCCAGTGTCAGACACACGAACACTGCTGCGGTGATGCCCAGTGTCAGACACACTAACACTGCTGCGGTGATGCCCACAGTGTCAGACACACTAACACTGCTGCGGTGATGCCCAGTGTCAGACACACGAACACTGCTGCGGTGATGCCCACAGTGTCAGACACTAACACTGCTGCGGTGATGCCCAGTGTCAGACACACTAACACTGCTGCGGTGATGCCCACAGTGTCAGACACACTAACACTGCTGCGGTGATGCCCAGTGTCAGACACACGAACACTGCTGCGGTGATGCCCAGTGTCAGACACACTAACACTGCTGCGGTGATGCCCAGTGTCAGACACACTAACACTGCTGCGGTGATGCCCACAGTGTCAGACACACTAACACTGCTGCGGTGATGCCCACAGTGTCAGACACACTAACACTGCTGCGGTGATGCCCAGTGTCAGACACACTAACACTGCTACGGTGATGCCCAGTGTCAGACACACTAACACTGCTGCGGTGATGCCCAGTGTCAGACACACTAACACTGCTGCGGTGATGCCCAGTGTCAGACACACTAACACTGCTGCGGTGATGCCCAGTGTCAGACACACTAACACTGCTGCGGTGATGCCCAGTGTCAGACACACTAACACTGCTGCGGTGATGCCCAGTGTCAGACACACTAACACTGCTGCGGTGATGCCCAGTGTCAGACACACGAACACTGCTGCGGTGATGCCCACAGTGTCAGACACACGAACACTGCTGCGGTGATGCCCACAGTGTCAGACACACGAACACTGCTGCGGTGATGCCCACAGTGTCAGACACACGAACACTGCTGCGGTGATGCCCACAGTGTCAGACACACGAACACTGCTGCGGTGATGCCCACAGTGTCAGACACACGAACACTGCTGCGGTGATGCCCACAGTGTCAGACACACGAACACTGCTGCGGTGATGCCCAGTGTCAGACACACGAACACTGCTGCGGTGATGCCCAGTGTCAGACACACTAACACTGCTGCGGTGATGCCCAGTGTCAGACACACTAACACTGCTGCGGTGATGCCCAGTGTCAGACACACTAACACTGCTGCGGTGATGCCCAGTGTCAGACACACTAACACTGCTGCGGTGATGCCCAGTGTCAGACACACTAACACTGCTGCGGTGATGCCCAGTGTCAGACACACGAACACTGCTGCGGTGATGCCCACAGTGTCAGACACACTAACACTGCTGCGGTGATGCCCAGACACACTAACACTGCTGCGGTGATGCCCAGTGTTAGACACACTAACACTGCTGCGGTGATGCCCACAGTGTCAGACACACTAACACTGCTGCGGTGATGCCTAGTGTCAGACACACTAACACTGCTGCGGTGATGCCCAGTGTCAGACACACTAACACTGCTGCGGTGATGCCCAGTGTCAGACACACTAACACTGCTGCGGTGATGCCCAGTGTCAGACACACTAACACTGCTGCGGTGATGCCTAGTGTCAGACACACTAACACTGCTGCGGTGATGCCCAGAGACACACTAACACTGCTGCGGTGTTGCCCAGTGTCTGACACACTACCACTGCTGCGGTGATGCCCAGTGTCAGACACACTAACACTGCTGCGGTGATGCCCAGTGTCAGACACACTAACACTGCTGCATGCCCAGTGTCAGACACACGAACACTGCTGCGGTGATGCCCAGTGTCAGACACACTAACACTGCTGCGGTGATGCCCACAGACACACTAACACTGCTGCGGTGATGCCCAGTGTCAGACACACTAACACTGCTGCGGTGATGCCCAGTGTCAGACACACTAACACAGCTGCGGTGATGCCCAGACACACTAACACTGTGTCAGACACACTAACACTGCTGCGGTGATGCCCAGTGTCAGACACACTAACACTGCTGCGGTGATGCCCAGTGTCAGACACACTAACACTGCTGCGGTGATGCCCAGTGTCAGACACACTAACACTGCTGCGGTGATGCCCAGTGTCAGACACACTAACACTGCTGCGGTGATGCCCAGTGTCAGACACACTAACACTGCTGCGGTGATGCCCAGTGTCAGACACACTAACACTGCTGCGGTGATGCCCAGTGTCAGACACACGAACACTGCTGCGGTGATGCCCAGACACACTAACACTGTGTCAGACACACTAACACTGCTGCGGTGATGCCACACAACACTGCTGTCAGACACACTAACACTGCTGCGGTGATGCCCAGTGTCAGACACACGAACACTGCTGCGGTGATGCCCAGTGTCAGACACACTAACACTGCTGCGGTGATGCCCAGTGTCAGACACACGAACACTGCTGCGGTGATGCCCAGTGTCAGACACACTAACACTGCTGCGGTGATGCCCAGTGTCAGACACACTAACACTGCTGCGGTGATGCCCACAGTGTTAGACACTAACACTGCTGCGGTGATGCCCACAGTGTTAGACACACGAACACTGCTGCGGTGATGCCCACAGTGTCAGACACACTAACACTGCTTCGGTGATGCCCAGTGTCAGACACACGAACACTGCTGCGGTGATGCCCAGTGTCAGACACACGAACACTGCTGCGGTGATGCCCAGTGTCAGACACACGAACACTGCTGCGGTGATGCCCAGTGTCAGACACACTAACACTGCTGCGGTGATGCCCAGTGTCAGACACACGAACACTGCTGCGGTGATGCCCAGTGTCAGACACACGAACACTGCTGCGGTGATGCCCAGTGTCAGACACACTAACACTGCTGCGGTGATGCCCAGTGTCAGACACACTAACACTGCTGCGGTGATGCCCAGTGTCAGACACACGAACACTGCTGCGGTGATGCCTAGTGTCAGACACACTAACACTGCTGCGGTGATGCCCAGTGTCAGACACACTAACACTGCTGCGGTGATGCCCAGTGTCAGACACACTAACACTGCTGCGGTGATGCCCAGTGTCAGACACACTAACACTGCTGCGGTGATGCCCAGTGTCAGACACACTAACACTGCTGCGGTGATGCCCAGTGTCAGACACACTAACACTGCTGCGGTGATGCCCAGTGTCAGACACACTAACACTGCTGCGGTGATGCCCAGTGTCAGACACACTAACACTGCTGCGGTGATGCCCAGTGTCAGACACACTAACACTGCTGCGGTGATGCCCAGTGTCAGACACACTAACACTGCTGCGGTGATGCCCAGTGTCAGACACACTAACACTGCTGCGGTGATGCCCACAGTGTCAGACACACGAACACTGCTGCGGTGATGCCCACAGTGTCAGACACACGAACACTGCTGCGGTGATGCCCACAGTGTCAGACACACTAACACTGCTGCGGTGATGCCCACAGTGTCAGACACACGAACACTGCTGCGGTGATGCGGTAATGCCCACAGTGTCAGACACACGAACACTGCTGCGGTGATGCCCACAGTGTCAGACACACGAACACTGCTGCGGTGATGCCCACAGTGTCAGACACACGAACACTGCTGCGGTGATGCCCACAGTGTCAGACACACGAACACTGCTGCGGTGATGCCCACAGTGTCAGACACACGAACACTGCTGCGGTGATGCCCACAGTGTCAGACACACGAACACTGCTGCGGTGATGCCCACAGTGTCAGACACACGAACACTGCTGCGGTGATGCCCACAGTGTCAGACACACGAACACTGCTGCGGTGATGCCTAGTGTCAGACACACTAACACTGCTGCGGTGATGCCCACAGTGTCAGACACACGAACACTGCTGCGGTGATGCCCAGTGTCAGACACACGAACACTGCTGCGGTGATGCCCACAGTGTCAGACACACGAACACTGCTGCGGTGATGCCCAGTGTCAGACACACGAACACTGCTGTGGTGATGCCCACAGTGTCAGACACACGAACACTGCTGCGGTGATGCCCAGTGTCAGACACACGAACACTGCTGCGGTGATGCCCACAGTGTCAGACACACGAACACTGCTGCGGTGATGCCCACAGTGTCAGACACACGAACACTGCTGCGGTGATGCCCAGTGTCAGACACACTAACACTGCTGCGGTGATGCCCAGTGTCAGACACACTACCACTGCTGCGGTGATGCCCAGTGTCAGACACACTAACACTGCTGCGGTGATGCCCAGTGTTAGACACACTAACACTGCTGCGGTGATGCCCACAGTGTCAGACACACTAACACACACGAACACTGCTGCGGTGATGCCCAGTGTCAGACACACTAACACTGCTGCGGTGATGCCCAGTGTCAGACACACTAACACTGCTGCAGTGATGCCCAGTGTCAGACACACTACCACTGCTGCGGTGATGCCCAGTGTCAGACACACGAACACTGCTGCGGTGATGCCCACAGTGTCAGACACACGAACACTGCTGCGGTGATGCCCACAGTGTCAGACACACGAACACTGCTGCGGTGATGCCCACAGTGTCAGACACACGAACACTGCTGCGGTGATGCCCACAGTGTCAGACACACGAACACTGCTGCGGTGATGCCCACAGTGTCAGACACACGAACACTGCTGCGGTGATGCCCACAGTGTCAGACACACGAACACTGCTGCGGTGATGCCCACAGTGTCAGACACACGAACACTGCTGCGGTGATGCCCACAGTGTCAGACACACGAACACTGCTGCGGTGATGCCCACAGTGTCAGACACACGAACACTGCTGCGGTGATGCCCACAGTGTCAGACACACGAACACTGCTGCGGTGATGCCCACAGTGTCAGACACACGAACACTGCTGCGGTGATGCCCACAGTGTCAGACACACGAACACTGCTGCGGTGATGCCCACAGTGTCAGACACACTAACACTGCTGCGGTGATGCCCACAGACACACTGTCATGACACACACTACCACTGCTGCGGTGATGCCCAGTGTTAGACACACTGCTGCGGTGATGCCCACAGTGTCAGACACACGAACACTGCTGCGGTGATGCCCACAGTGTCAGACACACGAACACGAAGATCACAGAACACTTCTGTGTTAACATGGTCATTAATAACATAAACTGGAAGGTCAGTATGGCAGCTTCCACCAGCACAGTAACAACTCTCCGGTCAGTATGGCAGCTTCCACCAGCACAGTAACAACTCTCCGGTCAGTATGGCAGCTTCCACCAGCACAGTAACAACTCTCCGGTCAGTATGGCAGCTTCCAGCAGCACAGTAACAACTCTCCGGTCAGTATGGCAGCTTCCACCAGCACAGTAACAACTCTCCGGTCAGTATGGCAGCTTCCACCAGCACAGTAACAACTCTCCTCAGTGTAGGTAAATGGTTCACAGAACTCACAAGTTGATAAATTAGACATGTGAAATATTTGGGTATCTTTACTGTGGAAACGTTTCGCCACACAGTGGTTTCATCATTGCGTGGCGAAACGTTTCCACAGTAAAGATACCCAGGTGTTGCACAGGTACCTAATGTAATAACTGTCTTCAAATTTTCTTGTTTCAGGGAGAACAAAACTGAGAGATCCTGACAATAAAATACTGAAGATTGTGGAGACAGCTGCAGTTCTCATCAAGGACAGACGGTACACACAACATCTACCCACTCAACACAATGTTTATTCTTTGAAGGAGAACACGAGGTTCTTACCACTGACTTTGAGCACGTTTTTACCAGACTCTGAACAATATGTTCTTACCACAGACTAGTGAACCGGAACATTGTTCAACCTACCAGATGCTGCGTAATACTGCGCTTGTGTCTACCCGATGTGTGTTATGTTACTAGAATATACAATGAGGTTTAGATATGGTGATTGGTGACAAGTTGCAAGGAAGAATATGCAAGAATGTCAATGTACCACGGACCTGGTTACCTGGAGGTTATTCCGGGGATCAACGCCCCCGCGGCCCAGTCCATGACCAGGCCTCCCGATGGATCAGGGCCTGATCAACTAGGCTGTTACTGCTGGCCGCAAGCAGTCCAACGTACGAGCCACAGCCCGGCTGATCCGGCACTGACTTTAGGTATCTGTCCAACTCTCTCTTGAAGGCAGCCAGGGGTCTATTGGTAATTCCCCTAATGCTTGATGGGAGGCTCTTGAACAGTCTTGGGCCCCGGACACTTATGGTGTTTTTCCTTAGTGTACCAATGGCGCCCCTACTTTTTATTGGGGGCATTTTGCATCGCCTGCCCAGTCTTTTACTTTCGTAGGGAGTGATTTCTGTGTGCAGATTTGGGACCATTCCTTCCAAGATTTTCCAAGTGTAGATTATGATATATCTCTCCCTCCTGCGTTCCAACGAGTACAAGTCAAGTGCTTCCAAGCGTTCCCAGCAGTTAAGGTGCTTGACGGAACTTATACGTGCAGTAAAGGATCTCTGTACACTCTCTAGATCTGCGATTTCACCTGCTTTGAATGGAGATGTTAATGTACAGCAGTATTCCAGCCTAGAGAGAACAAGTGATTTGAAAAGGATCATCATTGGCTTGGCATCTCTCGTTTTGAACGTTCTCATTATCCATCCTATCATTTTCTTTGCACGTGTGATCGTGGCACTGTTGTGATCCTTGAAAGTGAGATCCTCAGACATTACTACTCCCAGGTCCCTTACATTATTTTTCCGCTCTATTGTATGGCCGGAGTTAGTAGTATACTCTGTTCTAGTTATTATCTCCTCCAGTTTTCCATAACGGAGTAGTTGGAATTTGTCCTCATTGAACATCATATTGTTTACCGTTGCCCACTGGAAAACCCGGTTGGGGTTTGAACCTATGGCGAGTTCAAAACACCAGCCGTGCCGTGGTTGGTTTGCAATAGTGTTGTTACGATTTCGGTGTTCACCTACCAGTTGAACAACATCAATGTTCACCTCCCAGTTGAACACCATCAATGTTCACCTCCCAGTTGAACAACATCAATGTTCACCTCCCAGTTGAACAACATCAATGTTCACCTCCCAGTTGAACACCATTTATGTTCACCTCCCAGTTGAACACCATCAATGTTCACCTCCCAGTTGAACACCATCAATGTTCACCTCCCAGTTGAACAACATCAATGTTTACCTCCCAGTTGAACAACATCAATGTTCACCTCCCAGTTGAACAACATCAATGTTCACCTCCCAGTTGAACAACATCAATGTTCACCTCCCAGTTGAACAACATCAATGTTCACCTCCCAGTTGAACACCATTTATGTTCACCTCCCAGTTGAACACCATCAATGTTCACCTCCCAGTTGAACACCATCAATGTTCACCTCCCAGTTGAACAACATCAATGTTTACCTCCCAGTTGAACAACATCAATGTTCACCTCCCAGTTGAACAACATCAATGTTCACCTCCCAGTTGAACAACATCAATGTTCACCTCCCAGTTGAACAACATCAGTGTTCACCTCCCAGTTGAACAACATCAATGTTAACCTCCCAGTTGAACAACATCAATGTTCACCTCCCAGTTGAACAACATCAATGTTCACCTCCCAGTTGAACAACATCAATGTTCACCTCCCAGTTGAACAACATCAGTGTTCACCTCCCAGTTGAACAACATCAATGTTAACCTCCCAGTTGAACAACATCAATGTTCACCTCCCAGTTGAACAACATCAATGTTCACCTCACACTTGAACATCAATGTTCACCTCCCACTTGAACGCAGCAACAGGAGGCAGCGCACCTTCAAGAACGAACTCTTGGTGGGGAGGGTAAGTGAGGGTTGGCGGGAGGGGAGAAGAGGGGGAGAGGGGAGGGGAGAGGAAGAGAAATACCCAACAGGGTCCCTCTACGCCCATCAGGGTGTAGCGCACTGTCTCTTCTTCCCGGCTGCGTATCGATCCTCAGAGAAAAGCAATTTCTTTAGATGGGATTATATGTTAGATAGCAGCAGTGGCTGTCTTCACCAGCTGAACACTGTCTTCACCAGCTGAACACTGTCTTCACCAGCTGAACACTGTCTTCACCAGCTGAACACTGTCTTCACCAGCTGAACACTGTCTTCACCAGCTGAACACTGTCTTCACCAGCTGAACACTGTCTTCACCAGCTGAACACTGTCTTCACCAGCTGAACACTGTCTTCACCAGCTGAACACTGTCTTCACCAGCTGAACACTGTCTTCACCAGCTTAACACTGTCTTCACCAGCTGAACACTGTCTTCACCAGCTGAACACTGTCTTCACCAGCTGAACACTGTCTTCACCAGCTTAACACTGTCTTCACCAGCTGAACACTGAACATAAGAACATAAGAGAGAAGGAACACTGAAAGCAGGCCTACTGGCCCATGCGAGGCAGGTCCAAGTCTCCCACCGGCTTAAGCCAATGCCCTAACCTAGTCAGGTCATGTCACATTCACTTAAGGAAGGAGCACGGCATCTGATCTAACTCACACCCACTCATGTATTTATCGAACCTATTGTTAAAACTACACAACGTCTTAGCGTCTATGACGGTACTTGGGAGTTTGTTCCACTCATCCACAACTCTATTACCAAACCAGTGCTTTCCTATATCCTTCCTGAACCTGAATTTTTCCAACTTAAAGCCATTGCTGCGAGTCCTGTCTAGGCTAGATATGATTCACGAAATCGTCATGACACGATTGCAAACAAACCACACCACGGGTGGGGTTTGAACTCGTGATCAAAGTCTCAAAACTTCAGACCATCGCGATCAAAGAGTTTCAAAGACTCTTTGATCGTGGGTTCAAACCCCACCAGTGGTATGGTTTGTAGATTAGATATTTTTAGTATGCTATTTACATCCCCATTATTTATTCCTGTTTCCATTTATACACCTCAATCATATCCCCCCTAATTCTACGCCTTTCTAGAGAGTGCAGATTCAGGCCCCTCAGTCTATCCTCATAGGGAAAATTTCTGATACATGGGATCAACTTTGTCATCTTCCTTTGTACGTTTTCCAGAGCATTTATATCCATTCTGTAATATGGTGACCAAAACTGTGCAACATAATCTAGATGAGGCCTAACCAAGGATGTATAGAGTTGAAGAACAACCTGAGGACTCCTATTATTTATGCTTCTTGATATGAAGCCAAGGATTCTGTTAGCTTTATTGCGAACACTTATGCACTGTTGTCTTGGTTTCAGATTACTGCTAACCAGAACTCCTAAATTCTTTTCCCAATCAATAATATTAGGATATACATTATGTAGTTTATATGTGGCATGGTTATTGTCCTGTCCAACATTTAGAACTTTGCATTTGTCAATATTAAACTGCATCTGCCACTTCTCCGACCACTGCATCAGTCTATTCAAATCTTCCTGGAGTGCTCTAATGTCCTCGTCAGAATGAATTCGACGGCCTATTTTGGTGTCATCGGCAAACTTGCTTATGTCGCTTTTTATGCCCTCATCAATGTCGCTTATGTAGATTGTGAACAGCAGGGGGCCCAACACTGACCCCTGTGGAACACCGCTCGTGACGCTTCCCCACTCTGATTTCTCCCCATTTATGCAAACTCTCTGCTGCCTATTTGTCAACCATGCCTCTATCCAGGAAAAAAATTCTCCTCCTATTCCATGTGCCTTAATTTTCCTCAATAGTCTCTGATGTGGGACCCTGTCAAAAGCCTTACTGAAGTCCATGTGCACAATATCATATTCATTACCATGATCTACCTCCTCAAATACCTTAGTGAAAAGTTAACACTGTTCACCAGCTGAACACTGCATGAAGTGTAACATTGTCTTCATCAGTTGAACACTGAAATTGATTTTTTTAATTTTTTTTTACATTAAGTAACGTATACAGGAGAAGAGGTTACTATCCTCTCGCTCCCAGCATTTTAGTTGCCTCTTACGACACGCATAACTTACGGAGGAAAAATTCTTCTCCACTTCCCCATGGAGAATATATATATATATATATATATATATATATATATATATATATATATATATATATATATATATATATATATATATATATATATATATATATATATATATATATATATATATATATATATGTCGTGCCGAATATGTAAAACTGGTCAATTAGCAAGAACTCATTTAAAATTAAGTCCTTTCTAAAATTTTCTCTAATACGTTTAAAAATATATATTTTTCGTTAATGTTGATGTAAAAATTTATAATTTTGCACCAAAAGGAACTTAGAAAACTTATCTAACCTTATTATATCAAGCGCAATTTATTTTAGCCTAATCCAACTAAATATATTTTAGATTTGTCCACAATAATTTAATACTAAACAAACAGTGAAATATATTTTTTTAGTTAGGTTCAGAATGATTTTGGCGAAATTATTGCATACACAAATTTTCACTTGTCCTATATGGCAAGATGAACGTTGCTATTTAAGCCAAGATCGCAAGTTCTTCCTGTGTGTGTGTGTGTGTGTGTGTGTGTGTGTGTGTGTGTGTGTAATAAAACAGGTTTAGGTTGGAGAAGGACTGAAATAGATTTAGCACTTTCCTCAGTAAATCTTCATCAGAAGTTATTAAATTCATTCCGGAAATTAACCAGGGTTAGCAAGGAGATAGACGATACGAAGAAGAAACACGCCAGCGCATATTTTGAACAAGAGCCCGTGTATTTCACCGTTTCGTCTTTCATTGTAAACACGCTGAGTTGTGTTTACTGCAGTGTAACCTACCATCACCGCCAACAGCACTTCTTGTCGGGTACTTTGGCGCTCAGGCAGTCACAGTGGATCATCTGCAAACATCAATAACTACACACACACACACACACACACACACACACACACACACACACATACACACACACACACACACACACACACACACACACACACACACACACACACACACACACACACACACACACACACACACACACACACACACACACACATACACACACACACACACACACAGGAGCTTGGAATCGACCCCTGCAACCTCAACTAGGTGAGTACACACACACGTCAAAGGGACGCTAGGAAATATTTAATCAGTCATAGAGTTATCAGACAGTGGAATAGCCTAGAAAGTGACGTAGTGGAGGCGAGAGCCATACATGGACTTAAGACGAGGTTTGATAAAGCTCTTGGAGCGGGGAGAGAGAGGACCTAGTAGTAATCAGTAAAGAGGCGGAGCCAGGAGCTATGAATCGACCCTTGCAACTACAAATAGGTGAGTACACACACACACACACACACACACACACACACACACACACACACACACACACACACACACACACACACACACACACACACACAGGGGAAGCGATGTAGTGGAGGCAGGAACCATGCATAGCTTTAAGCAGAGATATGATAAAGCTCATGGTTCAGGGAGAGTGACCCCAGTAGCGACCAGTGAAGAGGCGGAGCCAGGAGCTATGACTCGGCCCCCACAATTAGGTGAGTACAACTAGGTGAGCACACACAGGGGTCAGTCCTGAGACTAATGCTATTCTTGGTATACGTGAATGACATGACGGAAGGGATAGACTCAGAAGTGTCCCTGTTTGCAGATGATGTGAAGTTAATGAGGAGAATTAAATCAGATAAGGATCAGACAGGTCTACAAAGAGACCTGGACAGGCTGGACGCGTGGTCCAGCAACTGGCTCCTAGAATTTAACCCTGCCAAATGCAAAATCATGAAGATCGGAGAAGGGCAAAGAAGACCGCAGACAGAGTATAGGCTAGGAGGCCAAAGACTGCAAACCTCACTCAAGGAGAAAGATCTAGGAGTGAATATAATACCGAGCACGTCGCCGGAAGTACACATTAACCTGATAATTGCTGCAGCATATGGGCGCCTGGCAAACCTGAGAATAGCGTTCCGATACCTCAGTAAGGAATCATTCAAGACTCTATACACTGTGTACGTCAGGCCCATACTGGAGTATGCAGCACCAGTTTGGAACCCACACCTGGTCAAGCACATCAAGAAATTAGAGAAAGTGCAAAGGTTTGCAGCAATGCTGGTTCCAGAGCTAAGGGAAATATCCTACGGAGAAAGGTTAAGGGAAATCGGTCTGACGACACTGGAGGACAAAAGGGTCAGGGGTGACATGATAACTACATACAAAATACTGCGTGGAATAGATAAGGTGAACAGAGACAGGATGTTCCAGAGATGATACACAGAAACAAGGGGCCACAATTGGAAATTGAAGACTCAGATGAGTCAAAGGGATGTTAGGAAGTATTTCTTCAGCCACAGAGTTGTTAGGAAGTGGAATAGTCTGGCAAGTGATGTAGTGGAGACAGGAACCATACATAGTTTTAAGACGAGGTATGATAAAGCTCATGGAGCAGGAAGAGGGAGGACCCAGTAGCGGTCGGTAAAGAGGCGGGGCCAGGAGCTAAGTCTCGACCCCTGCAACCACAATTAGGTGAGTACAGTTAGATAAGTACATATCTGCACAATCCTACAAAATCCTCGACGATCGTAGTGAAACCTTGGCTCTCCACGATATAAATAAATACATCGTCCCTGTAGGTTAATATAAAAATCATGAAGCTTGCGAGGGTTGTTGCAAGATCTTGCGAGAAGTTACATCCTCATAACCCCGTCGTAGTGCTCTCCTTGCTACCAATATACACCAAGTGTTGTATATCCCTGTTTATACACACACAAAGGGATATTACATATCTGAGAGTGTATACATTATGTATACATTCTGCTCAAGCTTAATACATTATACAAGGCCCAAGAGAGAAGAAAAAAGTCACAATTAAAACTGAAATAAATTCAAAATATTTTTTACGTGAAAAAATCACAATCTGGGGAGGATGACAATGATATCAACAACGAAGTGACTGAGATACTGAAGTCACAATATGACTGTGTTCAGTGAGCCAATAACCACACTGAAGACTGAAAATGCAAATAAATTTTTCATAAAAGTCAAGACTTCGCTGATATCTCCATAATTTGCCTCAGTCTTAACTTCACTCTACTGTGAAGCCATTGATGGTATGTCTGGTCCCTCCGCCCGAGGCTCAGACTCGTCCAACTCAATATTCATCAAAAATTGCAAGAAACCATTATCTCTTGCCTTAAATATTTTATGGACAATGCAGCCCGGACACTGAAGTCATCTCACAGTCATGAAAAACCACTAATCAGGCCCTGATCCACCGGGGGTCCTGGTTAAGGGCCCGGGCGCGGGGGCGTTGACCCTCAGAACGCACTCCAGGTATACTCCAGTCATTGCTCCACTCCACAAAGGTGACAGTAAAGAACATAAGAAAGGAGCACTGCAGCAGGCCTACTGGCCCATGCTAGGCAGGTCCAAGTCATCTACTAGCCTAAGCTAGTCATGTCTATGTCACTTCCACTTAAGGATGAAGGAGCAATACATCAGACCTACTTGCATAAATCTACAAACCATTAGCGTTGACGTTCCACATTTTGAAACTCTTTATTCAAAGAGTTTTGAGCAGCAAGCTCGCTAGTCAGGTGATCCACAATAATTGCACAACTCAAGACAACGTGGGTTGAAAACAAGTGGGTCGTGCCACTCGCAGTTGCTGAACCAGTATGACCTGGATGCAGTGGAAGGTAAACACGGTGTAGAGGCAATGTATAGTGACCTTGCTAGAGCCTTCCAGGACTGCCATCATGAACTACTAGCGCACAAAATGTGTGCAAAAGGAATAACTGGAAAGGTGGGCGAAGGAATAATTAACTTCCAAACAAACAGAGCGAAATCAGAGGCTGCCATAGAGGATACCACAGAGGATGCCACAGACGATGCCACAGAGGATGCCACAGACGATGCCACAGAGGATGCCACAGAGGACGCCACAGAGGATGCCACAGAGGATGCCACAGACGATGCCACAGAGGACGCCACAGAGGACGCCACAGAGGATGCCACAGAGGATGCCACAGAGGATGCCACAGAGGATGCCACAGACGATGCCACAGAGGACGCCACAGAGGACGCCACAGAGGATGCCACAGAGGATGCCACAGAGGATGCCACAGAGGATGCCACAGTGAAAAGCTCTGTCCCCAAGGCACAATACTTGCTACAATTCTCATTCTCACATGTGACACAGATACTAGAATGTTGTAAGAAACTGTCATCAATTTTGTAAGAAACTGTCATCTGTTTTGTAAGAAACTGTCATCAATTTTGTAAGAAACTGTCATCTGTTTTGTAAGAAACTGTCATCTGTTTTGTAAGAAACTGTCATCTGTTTTGTAAGAAACTGTCATCTGTTTTGTAAGAAACTGTCATCTGTTTTGTAAGAAACTGTCATCTGTTTTGTAAGAAACTGTCATCTATTTTGTAAGAAACTGTCATCTGTTTTGTAAGAAACTGTCATCTGTTTTGTAAGAAACTGTCATCTGTTTTGTAAGAAACTGTCATCTGTTTTGTAAGAAACTGTCATCTGTTTTGTAAGAAACTGTCATCTGTTTTGTAAGAAACTGTCATCTGTTTTGTAAGAAACTGTCATCTGTTTTGTAAGAAACTGTCATCTATTTTGTAAGAAACTGTCATCTGTTTTGTAAGAAACTGTCGTCTGTTTTGTAAGAAACTGTCATCTGTTTTGTAAGAAACTGTCATCTGTTTTGTAAGAAACTGTCATCTGTTTTGTAAGAAACTGTCATCTGTTTTGTAAGAAACTGTCATCTATTTTGTAAGAAACTGTCATCTGTTTTGTAAGAAACTGTCATCTGTTTTGTAAGAAACTGTCATCTATTTTGTAAGAAACTGTCATCTGTTTTGTAAGAAACTGTCATCTGTTTTGTAAGAAACTGTCATCTGTTTAAGACTCGGCTAACTTCCAAGCTGATATAATTATTATGAACATAACTAAGTGCCAAACCCGCAAGGGTCATACAGCACCGAGCTGATATAAACAAAGTCTTCTAGTGGGCCACTGATAATATGAAACTCAGTGAGGACAGGCTGTTACTCAGTGATGACAGGCTGTTACTCAGTGATGACAGGCTGTTACTCAGTGATGACAGGCTGTTACTCAGTGAGGACAGGCTGTTACTCAGTGAGGACAGGCTGTTACTCAGTGAGGACAGGCTGTTACTCAGTGAGGACAGGCTGTTACTCAGTGATGACAGGCTGTTACTCAGTGAGGACAGGCTGTTACTCAGTGAGGACAGGCTGTTACTCAGTGAGGACAGGCTGTTACTCAGTGAGGACAGGCTGTTACTCAGTGAGGACAGGCTGTTACTCAGTGAGGACAGGCTGTTACTCAGTGAGGACAGGCTGTTACTCAGTGAGGACAGGCTGTTACTCAGTGAGGACAGGCTGTTACTCAGTGAGGACAGGCTGTTACTCAGTGAGGACAGGCTGTTACTCAGTGAGGACAGGCTGTTACTCAGTGAGGACAGGCTGTTACTCAGTGAGGACAGGCTGTTACTCAGTGAGGGCTGTTACTCAGTGAGGACAGGCTGTTACTCAGTGAGGGCAGGCTGTTACTCAGTGAGGACAGGCTGTTACTCAGTGAGGACAGGCTGTTACTCAGTGAGGACAGGCTGTTACTCAGTGAGGGCAGGCTGTTACTCAGTGAGGACAGGCTGTTACTCTGTGAGGACAGGCTGTTACTCAGTGAGGGCAGGCTGTTACTCAGTGAGGACAGGCTGTTACTCAGTGAGGACAGGCTGTTACTCTGTGAGGACAGGCTGTTACTCAGTGAGGGCAGGCTGTTACTCAGTGAGGACAGGCTGTTACTCTGTGAGGACAGGCTGTTACTCAGTGAGGGCAGGCTGTTACTCAGTGAGGACAGGCTGTTACTCAGTGAGGACAGGCTGTTACTCAGTGAGGACAGGCTGTTACTCAGTGAGGACAGGCTGTTACTCAGTGAGGACAGGCTGTTACTCAGTGAGGACAGGCTGTTACTCAGTGAGGACAGGCTGTTACTCAGTGAGGACAGGCTGTTACTCAGTGAGGACAGGCTGTTACTCAGTGAGGACAGGCTGTTACTCAGTGAGGACAGGCTGTTACTCAGTGAGGACAGGCTGTTACTCAGTGAGGACAGGCTGTTACTCAGTGAGGACAGGCTGTTACTCAGTGAGGACAGGCTGTTACTCAGTGAGGACAGGCTGTTACTCAGTGAGGACAGGCTGTTACTCAGTGAGGACAGGCTGTTACTCAGTGAGGACAGGCTGTTACTCAGTGAGGACAGGCTGTTACTCAGTGAGGACAGGCTGTTACTCAGTGAGGACAGGCTGTTACTCAGTGAGGACAGGCTGTTACTCTGATACTGAAAATGACTGAGAAAATATAAAGTGGAATATGGTATATAACAAACCTGAATGACTCAGCTCAGTTGATGTTGAATGTGAGAAACTTAGGAGTGATGATGTATGAAGATCTCACATTCATATGAAAATAAAGAATGAGAATTGCAGCAGGTCTACTGGCCCATACTAGGCACGTCCAAATCACCTAATGGACTAAGTTAGTCAGGTCAAAGTCACAACCACTTAATTTAAGGAGTACAACAATGTGGTGATCACAACTGAATGGAAAATGATGGGCTGGATAACTAGAACTTTCAAAACAAGAGAAAACAAGCTACTGATGTACTGGATGTACTGTATTGATGGGCTGGAATACTGCTGTATTCTAACGGCCCCCTTTTAGGAAGGTAAAATTGCCAGCTCATGATCAGCCAGGCTGTGGTACATGCGTTGGTTTGCATGCGGCTTGCACCAATAGCCTGGTTGTAGCGCCATTCACTAGTAGGACTGTCAGGACTGGACCTCAGAGGCGTTGACCCCAGAATCGTTTTCAAGTAAATTCCAGGCATGTAATGGGTCCAAGAGCTAGGTCTCTATACCCATTCTGTGGCAGTAATCAAAAAAATATACAATATACGAACATTATTGGGCAGAGGACTGGATCCCAACATTGTGCTAGGTCGTAAAAAGGCTGAGTGTTAGGTATAGTCAGGGTTACTCAAGGCAGGTATTAGACTGGGTGTTAGGTACAGTCACAATCAAAGTAGGTATCAGACTGGGTGTCAGGTACAGTCACAATCAAAGTAGGTATCAGACTGGGTGTTAGGTACAGTCACAATCAAAGTAGGTATCAGACTGGGTGTTAGGTACAGTCACAATCAAAGTAGATATTAGACTGGATGTTAGGTACAGTCACAATCAAAGTAGATATTAGACTGGGTGTTAGGTACAGTCACAATCAAAGTAGGTATCAGACTGGGTGTTAGGTACAGTCACAATCAAAGTAGATATTAGACTGGGTGTTAGGTACAGTCACAATCAAAGTAGGTATCAGACTGGGTGTCAGGTACAGTCACAATCAAAGTAGATATCAGACGGGGTGTTAGGTACAGTCACAATCTAAGTAGGTATCAGACTGGGTGTTAGATACAGTCACAATCTAAGTAGGTATCAGACTGGGTGTTAGGTACAGTCACAATCAAAGTAGGTATCAGACTGAGTGTTAGGCACAGTCATACAGTCACAGTGTGACTCAAGGCAGGTCCATGACACATTCTCTTTAACAGTGAGGTCAGGAGCGCGTCGGGGCGCGGTGCGGAGCTTGTCAGCGCGGCAGACAGCCACAATATTGATGCACCCTCCTATAATATTATAGCATCAATGGACCCAGGCTGCCTGCTCTCCCTCCCTGTACCTGCGTGCTGCCTGATGCTGTCAGCGCCGTCCTTCCGATGCTGTCAGCACCGTCCTTCTGGTGACAGGCATATGCAGCCTCTCGCATTTCTCTTTCTCCCCCTTTCCTTCTCTCCCTCTCTCTCTCTCTCTCTCTCTCTCTCTCTCTCTCTCTCTCTCTCTCTCTCTCTCTCTCTCTCTCTCTCTCTCTCTCTCTCTCTCTCTCTCTCTCTCTCTCTCTCTCTCTCTCTCTCTCTCTCTCTCTCTCTCTCTCTCTCACCCCTCACATTCCCCAGGCGCTGTATGACCTCTTATGGTTCAGCATTTCCCCATGAATATAATGAAAATAATCCACTTACCTGATAGCAGCTCTTCAAGTGTCTGGGGAAAGTGTTCCTTTACAGTCTTGGGTAAAGTGCTTCTGCGAGTTACGCAACTCAAACACGCAGTGATGAGATTATTATTATTATTATTATTATTATTATTATTATTATTATTATTATTATTATTATTATTATTATTATTATTATTATTATTATTATTATTATTATACCGGGTAAAGAGTACAGTAAAGTTATCATTGAAAGTGTTAAGAATAAGACAGACAGGATGATTTAGGAAGGTTTGGTAAGGGATGTGCAGACCAAGTGTTTACACTGAAACATTTAAGTGAACGGCACTTACAAGTGCATTAGAAGTACAAAGAACTATTTATTGCATTTATAGATTTACAAAACGCGTGTCGTAAGGTGGATAGTGGATCAAAGTGGCAGATGTTGCAAATGTATGGAATAGGTGGTAGGTTACTGGAAGCAAGAAGAGTTTTTATGAGGATCGTGAGGCTCAGGTTAAGGTATGTGAAAGTCCTAGACAGGGATGCGTGATGTCACCATGATTGTTTAACATTTTTATAAATGAGGTTGTAACAAAAGTGAACACAAGGTTGTTGGGGAGAGTTGTGGGATTAATAGAAAAGTCTTATACAAACTTAGAGTTATTGCAGTTGCTCTTTGTCGATGACGCGGTTCTTTTAAAAGATTCCTTAGGGATGTTGCAAGATTTCTGAAGTTTGAGAGTGTAAAAAAAAAACAGAAATTAAAAGCGAATATGAAAAGAAGCAAGGTGATGATTGTAAAAAAAAAAAATAAGACAAGGAAAAACTGCATGTCAGACTGAAGGGAGTGAATGTAAATTTAGATACTTGGGAGTGAACATGTAGGCCGATGGGTCTATGAAAGGCGAGGTGGATCATGCAAGAGACGAGGGAAAAAATGTAGGTGTAGTGTTGAGGAATTTGCAGAAAGAAATTTATCTTTGGAAGAAAAAAAAAAGAAATGTAGCAGAGTCTAGTGATATCAACAGTGTTGTATGCGTGTGAAGTATGGGCTTTAAACATTGCAGAGAGAATGCTGAAAGCAATGATGTCATGTTTGAGAGTAATGAAAGATGCGAATATTACGAAAAGAATTCGAAGTGTAAAAATTAGAAGATGGTGGGAAGCGGAGAACGAAAACTTCACAGGGTGGAAGAGTGACTTTTAAGATGGTTTGAGTATTTCGAGAGGACGGAGTAGACTAGAATGACTGGGAGGGTGTATACACTGGGATGGAAGGAAGGTTAGAGGTCATACCAGGAAGATGACGTCTACTCTTCAGAAGTGTGTTAGAGGTGGAATGAGGGAAGAAAAGTGGTTTTAAGGATTTGAGGAGTTGCTGGTGTATGAGCATGGTAACATTTACGAAGGGATTCAGGAAAACTGGTTAGCTGGACTTGAATCCTGGATGTCGAAGTATTGCTCACGCATTCTGAAGGAGGAGTGTGGAAGCAGCAGTTCAGAGTTATTTGAATTGTGAGATAAAGACAAATGCAACACTTATGACATTATTTTCACTCCAATACAAGGACTAAGAAAAGCAGAATATATGAAGAAGGAAGCCAGATGAGTTTGTTAGGTCAGATGTGGTGATGTCAGGAGCCTGAACGTGTCACCTGCTAGTATAATGTGGCTGGCGTAGAGTCAGTGTGTTGTGCACTCCTCAGACGCTAAAACTACCTGAGTTCTGGGATACTGTGGTGGAAACCACGATCCAGGTAGCCTTAAGACAGTGGCACTTCTGCAGAGTGTTCTTCACAACCAACCGAGCGTTGTACCATCCCATAACTAGTGAAATGTGTTGCGAGGCCTGGTCATGCACTGGGCCGCAGGGGCGTTGACCCCCGGAACACTCTCCAGGTAGACCCTCCAAGATAGGGAGGTGATAGTGCACATACTTTGCCCTTCCTCCCCAGAGTGAGTTAAAATCCTGGTATCGTGACTAACAGATGCTCCTGGAGATTATCATTCTCAATTCAACGTTAAGTAACGGTCAGACATTCACTACTAGTTTCCACATATTTAGTCTATGAATCAGCTAGGTACCAAGGACAACTAGCTGCAGCAGTGACCATGGCAGTGATTGTGGTGCGAGCAGTGACTGGTAGCAGTAACTGGTGGGAACGATGACTGTAGTGACAGTGGCAGCAACGAGCATGGTGGCAATGATCATGGCAGCAGTGATGACAGAGGCAGCAATCGTTACCTGAAAGTTATCTGTAGTCACTTCTGGGGTCACTGCCCCTCCCCCCCAGCCTAATTTCAGACCAGGCCTCAGAGTTGCTCGCCTCAAGACCAGGCTGTTGGCGCCAGCCACTAGCAGGTCAGATGATCGCTTAAGTAATTTATCAAGTTCCTTATTGAAGACAGCTAGGGAGGTTTCTCGACAAGTATCTTTATGTATGAAGGGAGGGTGTTGAAGAGTCTTGGTCCTTTTGCACTTATTGAATTGTGTCTTAATGATCCCACTGTGCCTCTGCTTTTCACTGGAGGTATTTTGTACTGTCTGCCAAGCCTCTTGCTTTCATATGGAATAATTTTGGTGTATATGGGATCAATCATTGCAGAATCTTCCAGGTTTTACGACAGTATAAGATTTTGCTCGGATTTTTAACTCAGGAGGGGGTCCTTCAATTTTGTCTCCCTGGATGTGACCCACACCAGTCGACTAACACCCAGGTACCTGACTCACGAAATCGTAATGACACGATTACAAACAAACCATACTACGGGCGAGTGAGCCGTAAACCCCAGACTAACGCATTAGACACTGGACCAGCTGGTTACAGTAAGATTCATCCAACTAGGTATATTTATACACCATAGAGAGGTTATCACAGGCCACCACTGTGACCACAAATGCAAGATTTTACAGATGAATCTTCTGCCAGCGTGGATGTGACGAACTCTAGCTCTAGTCCCCTCAAAGGCTACCAGGCCACAGGACACCTGCTGAGGTGTGCAGTTCGAGAGACATCAAGCACTCCCAGTAATTTAGGTGTTTGACTGGGTTCATACAGGTTGTGAAGGGTCTCTGTACAGTCTTCAGCTCTGCAGTTTTGTCTGCTTTGAAGGCAATTTTCCAGTCTAGAGAGAGAACGAATGACTTGAAGAGTATCGTTATTGGCCCAGTATCTCTTGTTTTCCAAGTTCTGATTATCCAGCCTCTCATTCTCCTTGTAGCTGTGTTCCCTACATCATTACTCCCAGGTCTCTCACATTAAGCTGTCACTCTAACGAGCTATTTAAAATTCTCTTGTACTCCAGTCACATTTTATTTCGTCAATATTTCTACAGCAAACTGAAATTTGTCCTCACTAAACATCATATTATCAGTGGCTCTGTCAAGAAATTTCTTCATCAAGGGGGCTAAGGCCCCTCTCTGTACGTCCCCACACTTGCAGCGCAGGGGTGGGCTAAGGGGGTCACGACTCTTCCTTCTTTCCATTAGCAGAGAAGAAGCAAGATCTTATGTCTTGCAACAAAGTATCATTAAAGCCATACCAGAACATCCATATATCTTACCATGTGTTCCTTATTCTGTAAGATTTAGATTTCTACTAAATTGGATCTAGATCAAGAGCAGATAAAATGTACACACTAGATATACATATGTACAGCCAAGCCTCTTGCAGGAGAGTTTGGAATATTCACGTGCTTATCTCAGGAAGTTTTTATTTACTACGACCATTAAAAAATCGTAATATGCCTATAGCCTGATAATATAGCTAGTGGTATTATACCCAATAACCTGCACCTTGGAGTCAAGGAATCCTTATGCTTTGATTCAGTTAAGTAGTCAGAGCTGGCACCTACGCCCGTACACGTTGTCAACAGAAAACCGACTGTATATGGAGGTGCTGGAGGCTCCTCAAGTCAGACTGCAATAATTGGCCGCAGACTCACTGGCAGACTTTGTTATCAGCTGGGAGGATCGCTGTATCAGTGGATGACACTGTCCTGCAAATTCTTTTATCTGCAAAACACGATACTGTGCTCTGATTTATGTGGTAACAGTGACTGGTAGCATTGACTGTAGTAGCAGTGACTATGGCAGCAGTGACTGTGGTAGTAGTGACTGTAGCATCAATGGCTGTTGCCGCTTCACCAGCTGAAAGGAGCCAGCTGCCGTGGCAGTAGTGACCGTGGCAGCAGTAGCCAGATGTGAGGAGCCAGCTGCCGTGGCGGTGGGTACCGTCTGATTACCCAGGATGAGTCATGAATCAGCTATTCATGCCCTCCAGGGCAAGATGGGCACTGTCTGGCCCCTTGTGGCACTCTATGGCACTTTGGTAACTTCTGAGAGTTTCTGGCATCCTATAACATCTTCACTGTGGCACTCTTGCACCCTTTGGCACTCGTTGACACCCTGTGGCATTCTTTGGCACCCTGTGGCACTATTTGGCACCCCATGGCACTCTTTGGCAACCTGTAGCGCTCTTTGGCACCCTGTGGCATTCCTTGGCACCCTGTGGCACTCTTTGACACCCTGTGGCACCCTGTGGCACTCTTTGGCACATCCAACCAATACAGATTTAGTTTTGACACAATTTTCACTCTTTACAATTGCCCAAACTGGGTTAAGTGAACAGAGCGGAGGGTGGTGAAGGGCAGGGTGGTGAAGGGCAGGGTGGTGAAGGGCAGGGTGGTGAAGGGCAGGGTGGTGGAGGGCAGGGTGGTGAAGGGCAGGGTGGTGAAGGGCAGGGTGGTGAAGGGCAGGGTGGTGAAGGGCAGGGTGGTGAAGGGCAGGGTGGTGGAGGGCAGGGTGGTGAAGGGCAGGGTGGTGAAGGGCAGGGTGGTGAAGGGCAGGGTGGTGAAGGGCAGGGTGGTGAAGGGCAGGGTGGTGAAGGGCAGGGTGGTGAAGGGCAGGGTGGTGAAGGGCAGGGTGGTGAAGGGCAGGGTGGTGAAGGGCAGGGTGGTGAAGGGCAGGGTGGTGAAGGGCAGGGTGGTGTAGGGCAGGGTGGTGAAGGGCAGGGTGGTGAAGGGCAGGGTGGTGAAGGGCAGGGTGGTGAAGGGCAGGGTGGTGAAGGGCAGGGTGGTGAAGGGCAGGGTGGTGAAGGGCAGGGTGGTGAAGGGCAGGGTGGTGAAGGGCAGGGTGGTGAAGGGCAGGGTGGTGAAGGGCAGGGTGGTGAAGGGCAGGGTGGTGAAGGGCAGGGTGGTGAAGGGCAGGGTGGTGAAGGGCAGGGTGGTGAAGGGCAGGGTGGTGAAGGGCAGGGTGGTGAAGGGCAGGGTGGTGAAGGGCAGGGTGGTGAAGGGCAGGGTGGTGAAGGGCAGGGTGGTGACGGGCTGGGTGGTGGAGGGCAGGGTGGTGAAGGGCAGGGTGGTGGAGGGCAGGGTGGTGAAGGGCAGGGTGGTGAAGGGCAGGGTGGTGGAGGGCAGGGTGGTGGAGGGCAGGGTGGTGAAGGGCAGGGTGGTGGAGGGCAAGATGGTGGAGGCCAGGGTGGTGAAGGGCAGGGTGGTGGAGGGCAAGATGGTGGAGGGCAGGGTGGTGAAGGGCAGGGTGGTGGAGGGCAAGATGGTGGAGGGCAGGGTGGTGAAGGGCAGGGTGGTGGAGGGCAAGATGGTGGAGGGCAGGGTGGTGAAGGGCAGGGTGGTGGAGGGCAGGGTGGTGGAGGGCAAGATGGTGGAGGGCAGGGTGGTGAAGGGCAGGGTGGTGAAGGGCAGGGTGGTGGAGGGCAGGGTGGTGAAGGGCAGGGTGGTGGAGGGCAAGATGGTGGAGGGCAGGGTGGTGAAGGGCAGGGTGGTGGAGGGCAGGGTGGTGAAGGGCAGGGTGGTGGAGGGCAAGATGGTGGAGGGCAGGGTGGTGAAGGGCAGGGTGGTGAAGGGCAGGGTGGTGGAGGGCAGGGTGGTGAAGGGCAGGGTGGTGGAGGGCAGGGTGGTGAAGGGCAGGGTGGTGGAGGGCAGGGTGGTGAAGGGCAGGGTGGTGGAGGGCAAGATGGTGGAGGGCAGGGTGGTGAAGGGCAGGGTGGTGGAGGGCAAGATGGTGGAGGGCAGGGTGGTGAAGGGCAGGGTGGTGGAGGGCAAGATGGTGGAGGGCAGGGTGGTGAAGGGCAGGGTGGTGGAGGGCAAGATGGTGGAGGGCAGGGTGGTGAAGGGCAGGGTGGTGGAGGGCAGGGTGGTGGAGGGCAAGATGGTGGAGGGCAGGGTGGTGAAGGGCAGGGTGGTGGAGGGCAAGATGGTGGAGGGCAGGGTGGTGAAGGGCAGGGTGGTGGAAGGCAGGGTGGTGGAAGGCAATATGGTGGAAGGCAGGGTGGTGGAAGGCAGGGTGGTGGAAGGCAGGGTGGTGGAAGGCAGGGTGGTGGAAGGCAATATGGTGGAAGGCAGGGTGGTGGAAGGCAGGGTGGTGGAAGGCAGGGTGGTGGAAGGCAGGGTGGTGGAAGGCAGGGTGGTGGAAGGCAGGGTGGTGGAAGGCAGGGTGGTGGAAGGCAATATGGTGGAAGGCTGGGTGGTGAAGGGCAGGGTGGTGGAGGGCAGGGTGGTGGAGGGCAAGATGGTGGAGGGCAGGGTGGTGGAGGGCAGGGTGGTGGAGGGCAAGCTGGTGGAGGGCAAGGTTGTGGAGGGCAGGATGGTGGAGGGCAGGAGGGGGGAGGGCAGGGTGGTGGAGGGCAGGGTGGTGGAGGGCAGGGTGGTGGAGGGCAGGGTGGTGGAGGGCAAGATGGTGGAGGGCGAGGTTGTGGAGGGCAGGGTGGTGGAGGGCAAGATGGTGGAGGGCAGGGTGGTGGAGGGCAGGTGGTGGAGGGCAAGATGGTGGAGGGCGAGGTTGTGGAGGGCAGGGTGGTGGAGGGCAGGATGGTGGAGGGCAGGGTGGTGGAGGGCAGGGTGGTGGAGGGCAGGTGGTGGAGGGCAAGATGGTGGAGGGCGAGGTTGTGGAGGGCATGTCAATGAATGCTCCCAGGGGTGCCACTTCGTGTATTATAGCACCCATGAGCACTCTGGCTGATCTGGGTATCCCTGGGCATCCCTGGATATCCCTGGGTATAATTAAATTATTAACAAGGACATACAGCAGGCTTTTGACAGACCTTTAATTATCAATTATCCAGGTTGAGCAGCTGCAGGTGTGCCTGGTTCATAGCCGGTCTGGTCTTAGGGTCTACAAGTGCCTAGTCGATGACTTGTTTGGTCTTTGCTGTGCCTGGGTCATAGCTGGTCTGGTCTTGGGGCTTAGCAGTGCCTAGTCGAAAGCTTGTGTGGTTTTATATTTGCCTAACTGATAGGTGGCTTCAAAAAGAAGAAGAAGAAGAAGAAGAAGAAGAAGAAGAAGAAGAAGAAGAAGAAGAAGAAGAAGAAGAAGAAGAAGAAGAAGAAGAAGAAGAAGAAGAAGAAGGAGGAGGAGGAGGAGGAGGAGGAGGAGGAGGAGGAGGAAGGGGAAGGTTCAAGCATCAAGCAACAAGTGGATCAGTTCAAGCATTTCCCTACCCTTGCTTGGCGTGGTATCCTGCCTAAGTCACAGCGACTAATAGTAATGAAAAGTGAATTCTGTATCTCTCTCTGGAGCGAGGGTAACACGAGCTGCTGTAAATATTAGCTCACTCCACCTTTTTTGCTTAACGAGGAAGAGATACATCTCTTGACTCTATCTGGGCGTCTTCACGGGTGCTGAAAACATTAAACTTTTTGGTCTTTTCGTAGGGAAGACGAAACTCCCGTTTTAGATGTTGCCTCGATGGTCGTGATTATTGGGCAGTTCCACTTCTATGTGTGAGGACTCTCACTATAAGTAAGCAAGTTCGTTTATTTAGGTACAGATCCAGAGTAGAAACACTGGGCGTGTTTCTTTCCACCTGTTGTCTATGTTCCCCATCAGTAAAATGGGTACCTGGGTGTTAGTCGACCGGTGTGGGTCGCATCCTGGGACACTCTCCTAATTTCCCCGAAATGTTCAGCATAACAAGCGTCTTTCTATATAGTAGTATGTCATTGATGTCAGCTAGGACTGTATACCATGTACATGTACTTGTAGTAAATAAAGATATTATAATTATTATTATATACATAGTAACATATTGCAAAAGAATCGCAAACAGGTAATGTTAATGCAAGAAACTGGGTGGCGCCAACACGCTACCTTACTCTGAGAAAGCTTCGTCTCATTCCACCTGTTGCTACTTTTGTAACATTGCATAGCTCCTGATGACACATGGAGAAGTGTGAAAGATCTTGAGCTGAAGATTTCCATTTCCCCGTGGCTCGTCTTACATAGCAACACGTGTGTAAATTACCTAGAATAACACAAAAATATGGGGTCCTAGAATAACCCTAAATATATTGGGGTCCTAGAATAACCCCAAAAATATGGGGTCCTTGATTTTTCCATCAAGATAGCATTGAAAAGAACACTCATCCTGTGAGTGAACACTCCCACCATAGACAGAAAATAAAACCCACCGTGGGCATGAGGGTGGTAGACATGCCTCGAGAGATCAGCCATCACAGTACCCACAAAAAAGTGTTCTGGGAGAGGGATGAAGCTCGTCTTTGTTAGGGAGGAGCGAGGCTCCGTGGGGCCAGTGGAACCTGACCTTGAACTCTTGTAGCAGTAAAAAGTGAGTCATGGCATCGCTATCTTATAGCGGGCTCTATTCGCGGGTTTAAAATCTTACAGCATTGAGATTCATTCGTCGGGCTTTAAGCTTGCCGGAGATGCTCTGCATAACCATGGACTTCCTGCATGCATAATAAAATATCACTTATCTCTGTACATTGTATCATATGGCAATTAATTTTTGACACTCTTACAGTTGAAGTACACTCTTGGATACACAATCTTACAGCTGAGGTACACTCCTGGATACACAATCTTACAGCTGAGGTACACTCCTGGATACACAATCTTACAGCTGAGGTACACTCCTGGATACACAATCTTACAGCTGAGGTACACTCCTGGATACACAATCTTACAGCTGAGGTACACTCCTGGATACACAATCTTACAGCTGAGGTACACTCCTGGATACACAATCTTACAACTGAGGTACACTCCTGGATGCACAATCTTACAGCTGAGGTACACTCCTGGATACACAATCTTACAGCTGAGGTACACTCCTGGATGCACGATCTTACAGCTGAGGTACACTCCTGGATGCACGATCTTACAGCTGAGGTACACTCCTGGATGCACGATCTTACAGCTGAGGTACACTCCTGGATACACAATCTTACAACTGAGGTACACTCCTGGATGCACGATCTTACAACTGAGGTACACTCCTGGATGCACGATCTTACAGCTGAGGTACACTCCTGGATGCACGATCTTACAGCTGAGGTACACTCCTGGATGCACGATCTTACAGCTGAGGTACACTCCTGGATACACAATCTTACAACTGAGGTACACTCCTGGATGCACGATCTTACAGCTGAGGTACACTCCTGGATACACAATCTTACAACTGAGGTACACTCCTGGATGCACAATCTTACAGCTGAGATACACTACTGGATGCACAATCTTACAACTGAGGTTCACTCCTGGATGCACAATCTTACAGCTGAGATACACTTCTGGATGCACAATCTTACAGCTGAGGTACACTTCTGGATGCACAATCTTACAGCTGAGGTGCACTCCTGGATGCACAATCTTACAGCTGAGGTACACTTCTGGATGCACAATCTTACAACTGAGGTGCACTCCTGGATGCACAATCTTACAGCTGAGGTACACTTCTGGATGCACAATCTTACAGTTGAGGTACACTTCTGGATGCACGATCTTACAGCTGAGGTACACTTCTGGATGCACAATCTTACAACTGAGGTACACTTCTGGATGCACAATCTTACAACTGAGGTACACTTCTGGATGCACGATCTTACAGCTGAGGTACACTTCTGGATGCACAATCTTACAGCTGAGGTACACTTCTGGATGCACGATCTTACAACTGAGGTATACTTCTGGATGCACGATCTTACAACTGAGGTACACGTCTGGATGCACAATCTTACAGCTGAGGTACACTTCTGGATGCACAATCTTACAACTGAGGTACACTTCTGGATGCACGATCTTACAACTGAGGTACACTCCTGGATGCACAATCTTACAACTGAGGTACACTCCTGGATGCACGATCTTACAGCTGAGGTACACTTCTGGATGCACGATCTTACAACTGAGGTACACTCCTGGATACACAATCTTACAACTGAGGTACACTCCTGGATGCACAATCTTACAGCTGAGGTACACTCCTGGATGCACAATCTTACAACTGAGGTACACTCCTGGATGCACGATCTTACAACTGAGGTACACTCCTGGATGCACAATCTTACAGCTGAGGTACACTCCTGGATGCACAATCTTACAACTGAGGTACACTCCTGGATGCACAGTCTTACAACTGAGGTACACTCCTGGATGCACGATCTTACAACTGAGGTACACTCCTGGATGCACAATCTTACAGCTGAGGTACACTCCTGGATGCACAATCTTACAACTGAGGTACACTCCTGGATGCACAGTCTTACAACTGAGGTACACTCCTGGATGCACAATCTTACAGCTGAGGTACACTCCTGGATGCACAATCTTACAGCTGAGGTACACTCCTGGATGCACAATCTTACAACTGAGGTACACTCCTGGATGCACAGTCTTACAACTGAGGTACACTCCTGGATGCACAATCTTACAACTGAGGTACACTCCTGGATGCACAGTCTTACAACTGAGGTACACTCCTGGATGCACAGTCTTACAACTGAGGTACACTCCTGGATGCACAATCTTACAACTGAGGTACACTCCTGGATGCACAATCTTACAGCTGAGGTACACTCCTGGATACACAATCTTACAACTGAGGTACACTTCTGGATACACAATCTTACAACTGAGGTACACTCCTGGATGCACAATCTTACAACTGAGGTACACTCCTGGATGCACAATCTTACAACTGAGGTACACTCCTGGATGCACAATCTTACAACTGAGGTACACTTCTGGATGCACGATCTTACAGCTGAGGTACACTCCTGGATGCACAATCTTACAGCTGAGGTACACTTCTGGATGCACAGTCTTACAGCTGAGGTACACTTCTGGATGCACAATCTTACAACTGAGGTACACTTCTGGATGCACGATCTTACAGCTGAGGTATACTTCTGGATGCACAATCTTACAGCTGAGGTACACTTCTGGATGCACGATCTTACAACTGAGGTACACTTCTGGATGCACGATCTTACAACTGAGGTACACTTCTGGATGCACAATCTTACAGCTGAGGTACACTTCTGGATGCACAATCTTACAACTGAGGTACACTTCTGGATGCACGATCTTACAACTGAGGTACACTCCTGGATGCACGATCTTACAGCTGAGGTACACTCCTGGATACACAATCTTACAGCTGAGGTACACTTCTGGATGCACGATCTTACAACTGAGGTACACTCCTGGATACACAATCTTACAACTGAGGTACACTCCTGGATGCACAATCTTACAACTGAGGTACACTCCTGGATACACAATCTTACAACTGAGGTACACTCCTGGATGCACGATCTTACAACTGAGGTACACTCCTGGATGCACAATCTTTCAGCTGAGGTACACTCCTGGATGCACAATCTTACAACTGAGGTACACTCCTGGATGCACAGTCTTACAACTGAGGTACACTCCTGGATGCACGATCTTACAACTGAGGTACACTCCTGGATGCACAATCTTACAGCTGAGGTACACTCCTGGATGCACAATCTTACAACTGAGGTACACTCCTGGATGCACAGTCTTACAACTGAGGTACACTCCTGGATGCACAATCTTACAGCTGAGGTACACTCCTGGATGCACAATCTTACAACTGAGGTACACTCCTGGATGCACAGTCTTACAACTGAGGTACACTCCTGGATGCACAATCTTACAACTGAGGTACACTCCTGGATGCACAGTCTTACAACTGAGGTACACTCCTGGATGCACAGTCTTACAACTGAGGTACACTCCTGGATGCACAATCTTACAACTGAGGTACACTCCTGGATGCACAATCTTACAACTGAGGTACACTCCTGGATGCACAATCTTACAGCTGAGGTACACTCCTGGATGCACAATCTTACAACTGAGGTACACTTCTGGATGCACGATCTTACAACTGAGGTACACTCCTGGATGCACAATCTTACAACTGAGGTACACTTCTGGATGCACAATCTTACAACTGAGGTACACTCCTGGATGCACAATCTTACAACTGAGGTACACTTCTGGATGCACGATCTTACAACTGAGGTACACTCCTGGATGCACAGTCTTACAGCTGAGGTACACTTCTGGATGCACAGTCTTACAGCTGAGGTACACTTCTGGATGCACAATCTTACAGCTGAGGTACACTCCTGGATGCACAATCTTACAGCTGAGGTACACTTCTGGATGCACAGTCTTACAGCTGAGGTACACTTCTGGATGCACAGTCTTACAACTGAGGTACACTTCTGGATGCACAATCTTACAGCTGAGGTACACTCCAGGATGCACAATCTTACAGCTGAGGTACACTTCTGGATGCACAATCTTACAGCTGAGGTACACTCCTGGATACACAATCTTACAACTGAGGTACACTCCTGGATGCACGATCTTACAGCTGAGGTACACTCCTGGATGCACGACCTTACAGCTGAGGTACACTCCTGGATGCACGATCTTACAGCTGAGGTACACTCCTGGATACACAATCTTACAACTGAGGTACACTCCTGGATGCACGATCTTACAACTGAGGTACACTCCTGGATGCACGATCTTACAGCTGAGGTACACTCCTGGATGCACGATCTTACAGCTGAGGTACACTCCTGGATGCACGATCTTACAGCTGAGGTACACTCCTGGATACACAATCTTACAACTGAGGTACACTCCTGGATGCACGATCTTACAGCTGAGGTACACTCCTGGATACACAATCTTACAACTGAGGTACACTCCTGGATGCACAATCTTACAGCTGAGGTACACTTCTGGATGCACAATCTTACAACTGAGGTGCACTCCTGGATGCACAATCTTACAGCTGAGATACACTTCTGGATGCACAATCTTACAGCTGAGGTACACTTCTGGATGCACAATCTTACAGCTGAGGTGCACTCCTGGATGCACAATCTTACAGCTGAGGTACACTTCTGGATGCACAATCTTACAACTGAGGTGCACTCCTGGATGCACAATCTTACAGCTGAGGTACACTTCTGGATGCACAATCTTACAGTTGAGGTACACTTCTGGATGCACGATCTTACAGCTGAGGTACACTTCTGGATGCACAATCTTACAACTGAGGTACACTTCTGGATGCACAATCTTACAACTGAGGTACACTTCTGGATGCACGATCTTACAGCTGAGGTACACTTCTGGATGCACAATCTTACAGCTGAGGTACACTTCTGGATGCACGATCTTACAACTGAGGTATACTTCTGGATGCACGATCTTACAACTGAGGTACACGTCTGGATGCACAATCTTACAGCTGAGGTACACTTCTGGATGCACAATCTTACAACTGAGGTACACTTCTGGATGCACGATCTTACAACTGAGGTACACTCCTGGATGCACGATCTTACAGCTGAGGTACACTCCTGGATACACAATCTTACAGCTGAGGTACACTTCTGGATGCACGATCTTACAACTGAGGTACACTCCTGGATACACAATCTTACAACTGAGGTACACTCCTGGATGCACAATCTTACAACTGAGGTACACTCCTGGATACACAATCTTACAACTGAGGTACACTCCTGGATGCACGATCTTACAACTGAGGTACACTCCTGGATGCACAATCTTACAGCTGAGGTACACTCCTGGATGCACAATCTTACAACTGAGGTACACTCCTGGATGCACAGTCTTACAACTGAGGTACACTCCTGGATGCACGATCTTACAACTGAGGTACACTCCTGGATGCACAATCTTACAGCTGAGGTACACTCCTGGATGCACAATCTTACAACTGAGGTACACTCCTGGATGCACAATCTTACAACTGAGGTACACTCCTGGATGCACAATCTTACAGCTGAGGTACACTCCTGGATGCACAATCTTACAGCTGAGGTACACTCCTGGATGCACAATCTTACAACTGAGGTACACTCCTGGATGCACAGTCTTACAACTGAGGTACACTCCTGGATGCACAATCTTACAACTGAGGTACACTCCTGGATGCACAGTCTTACAACTGAGGTACACTCCTGGATGCACAGTCTTACAACTGAGGTACACTCCTGGATGCACAATCTTACAACTGAGGTACACTCCTGGATGCACAATCTTACAGCTGAGGTACACTCCTGGATGCACAATCTTACAACTGAGGTACACTTCTGGATGCACGATCTTACAACTGAGGTACACTCCTGGATGCACAATCTTACAACTGAGGTACACTTCTGGATGCACAATCTTACAACTGAGGTACACTCCTGGATGCACAATCTTACAACTGAGGTACACTTCTGGATGCACGATCTTACAGCTGAGGTACACTCCTGGATGCACAATCTTACAGCTGAGGTACACTTCTGGATGCACAGTCTTACAGCTGAGGTACACTTCTGGATGCACAATCTTACAACTGAGGTACACTTCTGGATGCACGATCTTACAGCTGAGGTATACTTCTGGATGCACAATCTTACAGCTGAGGTACACTTCTGGATGCACGATCTTACAACTGAGGTACACTTCTGGATGCACGATCTTACAACTGAGGTACACTTCTGGATGCACAATCTTACAGCTGAGGTACACTTCTGGATGCACAATCTTACAACTGAGGTACACTTCTGGATGCACGATCTTACAACTGAGGTACACTCCTGGATGCACGATCTTACAGCTGAGGTACACTCCTGGATACACAATCTTACAGCTGAGGTACACTTCTGGATGCACGATCTTACAACTGAGGTACACTCCTGGATACACAATCTTACAACTGAGGTACACTCCTGGATGCACAATCTTACAACTGAGGTACACTCCTGGATACACAATCTTACAACTGAGGTACACTCCTGGATGCACGATCTTACAACTGAGGTACACTCCTGGATGCACAATCTTTCAGCTGAGGTACACTCCTGGATGCACAATCTTACAACTGAGGTACACTCCTGGATGCACAGTCTTACAACTGAGGTACACTCCTGGATGCACGATCTTACAACTGAGGTACACTCCTGGATGCACAATCTTACAGCTGAGGTACACTCCTGGATGCACAATCTTACAACTGAGGTACACTCCTGGATGCACAGTCTTACAACTGAGGTACACTCCTGGATGCACAATCTTACAGCTGAGGTACACTCCTGGATGCACAATCTTACAACTGAGGTACACTCCTGGATGCACAGTCTTACAACTGAGGTACACTCCTGGATGCACAATCTTACAACTGAGGTACACTCCTGGATGCACAGTCTTACAACTGAGGTACACTCCTGGATGCACAGTCTTACAACTGAGGTACACTCCTGGATGCACAATCTTACAACTGAGGTACACTCCTGGATGCACAATCTTACAACTGAGGTACACTCCTGGATGCACAATCTTACAGCTGAGGTACACTCCTGGATGCACAATCTTACAACTGAGGTACACTTCTGGATGCACGATCTTACAACTGAGGTACACTCCTGGATGCACAATCTTACAACTGAGGTACACTTCTGGATGCACAATCTTACAACTGAGGTACACTCCTGGATGCACAATCTTACAACTGAGGTACACTTCTGGATGCACGATCTTACAACTGAGGTACACTCCTGGATGCACAGTCTTACAGCTGAGGTACACTTCTGGATGCACAGTCTTACAGCTGAGGTACACTTCTGGATGCACAATCTTACAGCTGAGGTACACTCCTGGATGCACAATCTTACAGCTGAGGTACACTTCTGGATGCACAGTCTTACAGCTGAGGTACACTTCTGGATGCACAGTCTTACAACTGAGGTACACTTCTGGATGCACAATCTTACAGCTGAGGTACACTCCAGGATGCACAATCTTACAGCTGAGGTACACTTCTGGATGCACAATCTTACAGCTGAGGTACACTTCTGGATGCACGATCTTACAACTGAGGTACACTCCTGGATGCACAGTCTTACAGCTGAGGTACACTCCTGGATGCACAATCTTACAACTGAGGTACACTCCTGGATACACAATCTTACAGCTGAGGTACACTCCTGGATGCACAATCTTACAGCTGAGGTACACTCCTGGATGCACAATCTTACAACTGAGGTACACTCCTGGATACACAATCTTACAGCTGAGGTACACTTCTGGATGCACAATCTTACAGCTGAGGTACACTCCTGGATGCACAATCTTACAACTGAGGTACACTCCTGGATACACAATCTTACAGCTGAGGTACACTCCTGGATGCACAATCTTACAACTGAGGTACACTCCTGGATGCACAATCTTACAACTGAGGTACACTCCTGGATACACAATCTTACAGCTGAGGTACACTTCTGGATGCACAATCTTACAACTGAGGTACACTCCTGGATACACAATCTTACAGCTGAGGTACACTTCTGGATGCACAATCTTACAACTGAGGTACACTCCTGGATACACAATCTTACAGCTGAGGTACACTTCTGGATGCACAGTCTTACAGCTGTCGAGTACAGATCATGTTGTCACAGTCACAGGAGCAGTGAAGGAACTCAATGGAAATAAGTCACTTCGACTTACTTTTTTTTTGGGGGGGGGGGTTATCTTAGGTAATTTCTGTACGTAATGTGTACCTATACCTAAATAAACTTACTGAAAGCTTATTCATGCGACCATAATCTTACAGTAGTGAGACGTTAGGCAACTGTTTGTAAACACAGCCTGCTGCCTCACATGGGTTTATAGGCCTACTGCCTCACATGCGTTAATAGGCCTACCGAAGATCTCTTGCGCTCCCATTCTCTGGATGTACAGACGTGAGAACAGATAATGACCATAAAGACACAATTCTTTATTGATAAAGCCAGGACGTTTCTCCCAAGGTTGAATTTTAAGTGTACTGGAAAAAGCAAATGATTTATTTACACTTTCGTGATTTTAAGATTGTCTAAGCTGTGATTTACCTGTGGTAGGTATCGAGGGTTTTCCTACTCTCGTTGTTGAAATTCAGCAATGAAGACCACCACTCCTGCTCAGACTCGCAGAAAGATAAGACCAAGGGGAAGCCAAGGTGAGGCCAAGGTGAGGCCAAGGTGAGGCCAAGGTGAGGCTAAGGTGAGGCCAAGGTGAGGCCAAGGTGAGGCCAAGGTGAACCCAAAGCTAGGCAAAGCTAGGCAAAGGTGAGCCCAAGGTGGGCCCAAGGTGAGCCCAAGGTGAGCCCAAGGTGAGCCCAAGGTGAGCCCAAGGTGGCAGGACGAGGGTCATGCTTATTATTTGAATCACTAATAATGTGCGTAATTGGTTTAGGTAACATGCAAATCTGCACGATGGTGTTGCTCCTGGTTCTGCACGATGGTGCTGCTCCTGGTTCTGCACGATGGTGCTGCTCCTGGTTCTGCACGATGGTGCTGCTCCTGGTTCTGCACGATGGTGTTGCTCCTGGTTCTGCACGATGGTGCTGCTCCTGGTTCTGCACGATGGTGCTGCTCCTGGTTCTGCACGATGGTGTTGCTCCTGGTTCTGCACGATGGTGCTGCTCCTGGTTCTGCACGATGGTGTTGCTCCTGGTTCTGCACGATGGTGTTGCTCCTGGTTCTGCACGATGGTGTTGCTCCTGGTTCTGCACGATGGTGTTGCTCCTGGTTCTGCACGATGGTGCTGCTCCTGGTTCTGCACGATGGTGCTGCTCCTGGTTCTGCACGATGGTGTTGCTCCTGGTTCTGCACGATGGTGTTGCTCCTGGTTCTGCACGATGGTGTTGCTCCTGGTTCTGCACGATGGTGTTGCTCCTGGTTCTGCACGATGGTGTTGCTCCTGGTTCTGCACGATGGTGTTGCTCCTGGTTCTGCACGATGGTGTTGCTCCTGGTTCTGCACGATGGTGTTGCTCCTGGTTCTGCACGATGGTGTTGCTCCTGGTTCTGCACGATGGTGTTGCTCGTGGTTCTGCACGATAGTGTTGCTCCTGGTTCTGCACGATGGTGTTGCTCCTGGTTCTGCACGATGGTGTTGCTCCTGGTTCTGCACGATGGTGTTGCTCCTGGTTCTGCACGATGGTGTTGCTCCTGGTTCTGCACGATGGTGTTGCTCCTGGTTCTGCACGATGGTGTTGCTCCTGGTTCTGCACGATGGTGTTGCTCCTGGTTCTGCACGATGGTGTTGCTCCTGGTTCTGCACGATGGTGTTGCTCGTGGTTCTGCACGATGGTGTTGCTCCTGGTTCTGCACGATGGTGTTGCTCCTGGTTCTGCACGATGGTGTTGCTCCTGGTTCTGCACGATGGTGCTGCTCCTGGTTCTGCACGATGGTGTTGCTCCTGGTTCTGCACGATGGTGTTGCTCCTGGTTCTGCACGATGGTGTTGCTCCTGGTTCTGCACGATGGTGTTGCTCCTGGTTCTGCACGATGGTGTTGCTCGTGGTTCTGCACGATAGTGCTGCTCCTGGTTCTGCACGATGGTGTTGCTCCTGGTTCTGCACGATGGTGTTGCTCCTGGTTCTGCACGATGGTGTTGCTCCTGGTTCTGCACGATGGTGTTGCTCCTGGTTCTGCACGATGGTGCTGCTCGTGGTTCTGCACGATGGTGTTGCTCGTGGTTCTGCACGATGGTGTTGCTCGTGGTTCTGCACGATGCAACAATTGCCAGAATAGAAGAGGATTTAAGTATAGAGTCAACAGTGTTACCAGAATAACAGAGGAGCTTTAAACATGGAGTCCAGAGTGTTACCAGCAGGGGCGGCGACCTTGATGTTACCTTTGTGTGGCTGGTAGCACAGTAAGGGTAGCACAGGGAGGGTAACATAGGGAAAGTAGCACAGGGAGGGTAACACAGGGAGGGTAGGACAGAGAGGGTAGCACAGGGAGGGTAACACAGGGAGGATAGCACAGGGAGGGTAGCACAGAGAGGGTAGCACAGGGAGGGTAACACAGGGAGGGTAGCACAGAGAGGGTAGCACAGGGAGGGTAACACAGGGAGGGTAGCACAGGGAGGGTAACACAAGGAGGGTAGCACAGAGAGGGTAACACAGAGAGGGTAACACAGGGAGGGTAGCACAGAGAGGGTAGCACAGAGAGGGTAACACAGAGAGCGTAGCACAGGGAGGGTAGAACAGGGAGGGTAAAACAGGGAGGGTAACACAGGGAGAGTAGCACTGGGAGGGTAGCACTGTGAGGGTAACACAGGGAGGGTAGCACTGGGAGGGTAACACAGAGAGGGTAACACAGGGAGGGTAGCACTGGGAGGGTAACACAGGGAGGGTAGCACAGGGAGGGTAGCACAGGGAGGGTAGCACTGGGAGGGTAGCACACTGAGGGTAACACAGGGAGGGTAGCACAGGGAGGGTAGCACAGGGAGGGTAGCACAGGGAGGGTAGCACACTGAGGGTAACACAGGGAAGGTAGCACATGGAGGGTAGCACAGAGAGGGTAGCACAGAGAGAGTAACACAGGGAGGGTAACACAGAGAGGGTAGCACAGGGAGGGTAGCACAGGGAGGGTAGCACATAGAGGGTAACACAGGGAGGGTAGCACAGGGAGGGTAGCACAGGGAGGGTAACACAGGGAGGGTAGCACAGGGAGGGTAGCACAGGGAGGGTAGCACAGGGAGGGTAACACAGGGAGGGTAGCACAGGGAGGGTAGCACATGGAGGGTAACACATGGAGGGTAGCACAGGGAGGGTAACACAGGGAGGGTAGCACAAGGAGAGTAACACAGGGAGGGTAGCACAGGGAGGGTAACACAGGGAGGGTAGCAAAGGGAAGGTACCACAGGGAGGGTAGCACAGGGAGAGTAGCACAGGGAGGGTAACACAGGGAGGGTAGCACAGGGAGGGTAACACAGGGAGGGTAGCACAGGGAAGGTAACACAGGAAGGGTAGCACAGGGAGGGTAGCACAGGGAAGGTAACACAGGGAGGGTAGCACAGGGAGGGTAGCACAGGGAAGGTAACACAGGGAGGGTAGCACAGGGAGGGTAGCACAGGGAGGGTAACACAGGGAGGGTAGCACAGGGAGGGCAGCACAGGGAAGGTAACACAGGGAGGGTAGCACAGGGAGGGTAGCACAGGGAGGGTAACACAGGGAGGGTAGCACAGGGAGGGTAACACAGGGAGGGTAGCACAGGGAGGGTAACACAGGGAGGGTAGCACAGGGAAGGTAATACAGGGAGGGTAGCACAGGGAGGGTAGCACAGGGACTGTAACACAGGGAGGGTAACACGGGAAAGGTAACACAGGAAGAGTAGCACAGGGAGGGTAACACAGGGAGGGTAGCACAGGGAGTGTAGCACAGGGAAGGTAACACAGGTAGGGTAGCATAGGGAGGGTAACACAGGGAGGGTAGCACAGGGAGGGTAACACAGGGAGGGTAGCACAGGAAGGGTAACACAGGGAGGGTAACACAGGGAGGGTAACACAGGGAGGGTAGCACAGGGAGGGTAGCACAGGGAGGGTAGCACAGGGAGGGTAACACAGGGAGGGTAGCACAGGGAGGGTAGCACAGGGAGGGTAGCACAGGGAGGGTAACACAGGGAGGGTAACACAGGGAGGGTAGCACAGGGAGGGTAGCACAGGGAGGGTAGCACAGGGAGGGTAGCACAGGGAGGGTAGCACAGAGAGGGTAACACAGGGAGGGTAACACAGGGAGGGTAGCACAGGGAGGGTAGCACAGGGAGGGTAGCACAGGGAGGGTAGCACAGGGGGGTAACACAGGGAGGGTAACACAGTGAGGGTAACACAGGGAGGGTAGCACAGGGAGGGTAGCACAGGGAGGGTAGCACAGGGAGGGTAGCACAGGGAGGGTAGCACAGGGAGGGTAGCACAGGGAGGGTAACACAGGGAGGGTAGCACAGGGAGTGTAGCACAGGGAAGGTAACACAGGTAGGGTAGCATAGGGAGGGTAACACAGGGAGGGTAGCACAGGGAGGGTAACACAGGGAGGGTAGCACAGGAAGGGTAACACAGGGAGGGTAACACAGGGAGGGTAACACAGGGAGGGTAGCACAGGGAGGGTAGCACAGGGAGGGTAGCACAGGGAGGGTAACACAGGGAGGGTAGCACAGGGAGGGTAGCACAGGGAGGGTAGCACAGGGAGGGTAACACAGGGAGGGTAACACAGGGAGGGTAGCACAGGGAGGGTAGCACAGGGAGGGTAGCACAGGGAGGGTAGCACAGAGAGGGTAACACAGGGAGGGTAACACAGGGAGGGTAGCACAGGGAGGGTAGCACAGGGAGGGTAGCACAGGGAGGGTAGCACAGGGGGGGTAACACAGGGAGGGTAACACAGTGAGGGTAACACAGGGAGGGTAGCACAGGGAGGGTAGCACAGGGAGGGTAGCACAGGGAGGGTAGCACAGGGAGGGTAGCACAGGGAGGGTAGCACAGGGAGGGTAACACAGGGAGGGTAGCACAGGGAGGGTAACACAGGGAGGGTAGCACAGGGAGGGTAACACAGGGAGGGTAGCACAGGGAGGGTAGCACAGGGAGGGTAGCACAGGGAGGGTAGCACAGGGAGGGTAACACAGGGAGGGTAGCACAGTGAGGGTAACACAGGGAGGGTAGCACAGGGAGGGTAGCACATGGAGGGTAACACAGGGAGGGTAGCACAGGGAGGGTAGCACAGGGAGGGTAACACAGGGAGGGTAGCACAGGAGGGTAGCACAGGGAGGGTAGCACAGAGAGGGTAGCACAGAGAGGGTAACACAGGGAGGGTAGCACAGGGAGGGTAGCACAGGGAGGGTAACACAGGGAGGGTAGCACAGGGAGGGTAGCACAGGGAGGGTACCACAGGGAGGGTAACACAGGGAGGGTAGCACAGGGAGGGTAGCACAGGGAGGGTAGCACAGGGAGGGTAACACAGGGAGGGTAGCACAGGGAGGGTAGCACAGGGAGGGTAACACAGGGAGGGTAACACAGGGAGGGTAACACAGGGAGGGTAGCACAGGGAGGGTAGCACAGGGAGGGTAGCACAGAGAGGGTAGCACAGGGAGGGTAACACAGGGAGGGTAGCACAGGGAGGGTAACACAGGGAGGGTAGCACAGGGAGGGTAGCACAGAGAGGGTAGCACAGGGAGGGTAACACAGGGAGGGTAGCACAGGGAGGGTGTAATATTATCTTCCCTGGGTCCAGCCCTCGGCAACCAGTTACCTCTTGTGATAACGAGCTGGTAGCTACCATCACTACTACCATTACCACCACCACTACCACCACTACTACCATTACCACCACCACTACCACCACTACTACCATTACCACCACCACTACCACCACTACTACCATTACCACCACCACTACCACCACTACTACCATTACCACCACCACTACCACCACTACTACCATTACCACCACCACTACCACCACTACTACCATTACCACCACCACTACCACCACTACTACCATTACCACCACCACTACCACCACTACTACCTTTACCACCACCAATACCACCACTACTAATACCACCACTACCACCACTACTACCATTACCACCACCACTACCACCACTACTACATTACCACCACCAATACTACTACCACCACTACTACCATTACCACCACCACTATCACCACTACTACCATTACCACCACCACTACCACCACTACTACCATTACCACCACCACTACCACTACCACCACTACCACCACCACTACTACCATTACCACCACCACCACTACCCCCATCACTACCACCTCTCACCACCACCACCATTACCACCACCTCTCACTACTACCATCATCACCACCACCCACTATTACCATCATCACCACCACCCAGCACTACCACCACCATCACCACTACCACCACCACCACTCACTACCATCATCACAACTATCACCACCATCGCCTCTATCACCACCACCACCACCACTCACTACCACCATCACCCGCCACTACCACCACTCACTACCACTACCACTACTATATTGTCCCTTGATAATGAAATGTTTCCTGTCTACTGTTGTACCTGCTACTGTTTTGTTGTTGTGACTGTTGCTACTGTTGTACCTGCTACTGTTTTGTTGTTGTGACTGTTGCTACTGTTGTACCTGCTACTGTTTTGTTGTTGTGACTGTTGCTACTGTTGTACCTGCTACTGTTTTGTTGTCGTGACTGTTGCTACTATTGTACCTGCTACTGTTTTGTTGTTGTGACTGTTGCTACTGTTGTACCTGCTACTGTTTTGTTGTCGTGACTGTTGCTACTGTTGTACCTGCTACTGTTTTGTTGTTGTGACTGTTGCTACTGTTGCACCTGCTACTGTTTTGTTGTTGTGACTGTTGCTACTGTTGTACCTGCTACTGTTTTGTTGTTGTGACTGTTGCTACTGTTGTACCTGCTACTGTTTTGTTATCGTGACTGTTGCTACTGTTGTACCTGCTACTGTTTTGTTGTTGTGACTGTTGCTACTGTTGTACCTGCTACTGTTTTGTTGTTGTGACTGTTGCTACTGTTGTACCTGCTACTGTTTTGTTGTTGTGACTGTTGCTACTGTTGTACCTGCTACTGTTTTGTTGTTGTGACTGTTGCTACTGTTGTACCTGCTACTGTTTTGTTGTCGTGACTGTTGCTACTGTTGTACCTGCTACTGTTTTGTTGTTGTGACTGTTGCTACTGTTGTACCTGCTACTGTTTTGTTGTTGTGACTGTTGCTACTGTTGTACCTGCTACTGTTTTGTTGTTGTGACTGTTGCTACTGTTGTACCTGCTACTGTTTTGTTGTCGTGACTGTTGCTACTGTTGTACCTGCTACTGTTTTGTTGTTGTGACTGTTGCTACTGTTGTACCTGCTACTGTTTTGTTGTTGTGACTGTTGCTACTGTTGTACCTGCGTTAATTCAGTGTTATTTCTTTCTCTGCATTTCGTGTTGTTATTCCTGCTACTGTTGCAGCCTCTGCTTTTCCTGTTTTTATTCCTGCTACTGTTGCAGCCTCTGCTTTTCCTGTTGTTATTCCTGCTACTGTTGCAGCCTCTGCTTCTCCTGTTGTTATTCCTGCTACTGTTGCAGCCTCTGCTTCTCCTGTTGTTATTCCTGCTACTGTTGCAGCCTCTGCTTCTCCTGTTGTTGTTTTAGTTGCAGATTTTACGAATGATCTGTGTCTTAATATTTCTACCACTCTGAGTTACGTGTGATAACCCGTTTACCCGCATTCGTATATAGACATTACCGTCTTCACACTACGACAGCACATCGAAACCCCAAGCTTCTTGTCTCAACTTACTCCAAGCTACCACGCTCACTCATGCCTGCTGGAATGCTCAAGCCGATTCTCTTAAAACCCCTTTCACACCTTCCTTCTAAGGCTCTAAACCTGTAAGAGGCATTCCCTACACCTCCTTCCACTCTTGGAATTATATCTTATTTTATTACCAGTTCCTTATCTAATTCCCATGCCACTACTACTCTGCATAATATTCACACCACACAGTGATCTAGTACACATAACTACAGCCTCCAGCCTCCTCCTAGCTGCAACGTTCAAAGACCATGCCTCACACCCATACAAGAGTGTGGAGAGCCACTATTATCCGATATATTTCCTTCTTTTGCCTCCATTAACAAACTTTTCTTTCCATAGATTCCTTAACATTCCATCTTCATAATTTCTCTAAACAATTAAACAATTCACCTCATCCTTCACAGACTCATCTACCGATACATCAGCTCTCAAGTAACTAATTCCAGGAGGTAACCGCATATACAGTGTCTTTGTGGTGTTCCATGTTTGTGTTTTCTTTCAGTTGAGTCATTGTTCCAGCCTCCAGAGTGACTCACCGGCGGGGAAAATATAATGAACAATGGCACAATGTGAAGCCAGCGAGAACGTGGAACACCAAAAAGTGTCATATATGCGGGTCCTTCTCTACATTGATTCCTACCATACATACGACATATTTTAAATATCCGAAGCTTGTTTGTGATAGATGAAATTTAGATTGTAATGATATATTTAGATGTACTCCTGTTATTCGTGGCCTAGTTCCTAGGCCTAGTGAGTATCCGTAGGCTCTTGCACTACAATACATAAGATGGATATGAGGTTCACAATAATCTGGCCACTCTGACGGCAAAATCTAAATCCCCTCTAATGTGGCGTCTAATATTTAATTCGTTGTACACTAAATTTTTCACTTACAATGTGAAGTACAGTTGTTCATTCCCGTGACTACTTATCTCAACACTTTTGTTTCTTTCCTTCCCATTTAAAAGACAGACACACGTGCAGTACAAAC
>NW_027197739.1:20000-55499 GCF_038502225.1 Cherax quadricarinatus | reverse complement strand
CACACACTCCTCTATTTCCAGCACCTAGGTGTCTTAAATTGACGAACTGAACACTCAAATGTACACCTAGGTACCTACCTTGAAACCTTGATTATTAGGCCTTAGAGAACCTGCTTTATCTAGCAGATAAACCCAGCCTAAAACAAAATGTTCACGGGCTAGAAATTCTGCCTAGGCCTATTCTATGTGCCTACAATCTTCATAAGCCTTTTTTATGCAACAATTAAAAATTTATCGGACAGACGGTGCCATTTCACCTCTCTTCCCGTCAAAGGCCAAAAAGGCACAATACCGTGGTTGGAGAATACGCAAATTACGCGGATGTAAGACAGAGAGGAGCTTACCACGACGTTACGGTCCGACTTGTGACTGCAAATGGTCTAGCTCGGATCAAAACATCGTGGTAAGCTCCTTTCTCCTATGCTCGGGTAATTGTATATTGTTCCATTCACAGTATTGTTCCAGACCATGGTGCTGAACTCTTCTCCAGGCTGAGGGACTGACCACCTTGTTCCAGACCATGGTGCTGAACTCTTCTCCAGGCTGAGGGACTGACCACCTTGTTCCAGACCATGGTGCTGAACTCTTCTCCAGGCTGAGGGACTGACCACCTTGTTCCAGACCATGGTGCTGAACTCTTCTCCAGGCTGAGGGACTGACCACCTTGTTCCAGACCATGGTGCTGAACTCTTCTCCAGGCTGAGGGACTGACCACCTTGTTCCAGACCATGGTGCTGAACTCTTCTCCAGGCTGAGGGACTGACCACCTTGTTCCAGACCATGGTGCTGAACTCTTCTCCAGGCTGAGGGACTGACCACCTTGTTCCAGAACTGACCACCTTGTTCCAGACCATGGTGCTGAACTCTTCTCCAGGCTGAGGGACTGACCACCTTGTTCCAGACCATGGTGCTGAACTCTTCTCCAGGCTGAGGGACTGACCACCTTGTTCCAGACCATGGTGCTGAACTCTTCTCCAGGCTGAGGGACTGACCACCTTGTTCCAGACCATGGTGCTGAACTCTTCTCCAGGCTGAGGGACTGACCACCTTGTTCCAGAACTGACCACCTTGTTCCAGACCATGGTGCTGAACTCTTCTCCAGGCTGAGGGACTGACCACCTTGTTCCAGACCATGGTGCTGAACTCTTCTCCAGGCTGAGGGACTGACCACCTTGTTCCAGACCATGGTGCTGAACTCTTCTCCAGGCTGAGGGACTGACCACCTTGTTCCAGACCATGGTGCTGAACTCTTCTCCAGGCTGAGGGACTGACCACCTTGTTCCAGACCATGGTGCTGAACTCTTCTCCAGGCTGAGGAACTAACCACCTCAAACACGGATCTCCAGGTTGAGGGACTGATTACCTCACCTTCTTTTCACTACTACACTGCTGCCTTTGTATTTGACTGAAGAAGCCAACTGCATAGGCGAAAGGTTTTATCAGTTAAGATACCCAACAGTTGTACATCTGTCTTAATAATTTGCTATAGATATTTAAGCTACTGCCCTGATATAGCCCCAGTCAGCTGACACATCTATGAGCGCACGGGTCACTCAGTTTCTGGAGAAAAATTTTCAATTGTATTAACAAAAATTCTCACCGAATGTAAAAAATTTGGAAGTATATAGTCATATCAGTACCTTGAAAGAATTGACTAGATCCAACACTTCTAATCCTGGGAGCAGTGAAGGTGTGTATATTATTCCTTGTATGAGTTGCCAGGGACTGTACCCTGTTAATGGTGGGGGTTGCCAGGGATTGTACCCTGTTAATGGTGGAGGTTGCCAGGGACTGTCCCTGTTAGTGGTGTAGGTTGCCAGAGATTGCACCCTGTTAATGGTGGAGGTTGCCAGGGATTGCACCCTGTTAATAGTGGAGGTTGCCAGGGATTGTACCCTGTTAATGGTGGAGGTTGCCAGGGATTTCACCCTGTTAATGGTGGAGGTTGCCAGGGATTGTACCCTGTTAATGGTGAAGGTTGTCAGGGACTGTACCCTGTTAATGGTGGAGGTTGCCAGGGATTGTACCCTGTTAGTGGTGGTGGTTGCCAGAGATTGTACCCTGTTAGTAGTGGAGGTTGCCGGGGATTGTACCCTGTTAATGGTGGAGGTTGCCAGGGATTGTACCCTGTTAATTGTGGAGGTTGCCAGCAAATATTCAGTGTTAGTGGTGCAGGATCCTAGCAAATATACAATGGCCTAGAAGGTTACCAGAAAAAGTACAATGTTAGGTGTGGAGGTTGCCAGAAAATGTACTATGTTAGGTGTGGAGGTTGCCAGAAAATACACGCACGAAAAGGCTTCCAGGAATTCTGAAACACGTGTCAGGATCCACAACAACACAACTAATGACCAAAACATGAGTGATTCATGGCAGTTCCCATAGAGTGAAATGGTAGTCAGCTACTGTGGGTCACATGGTAGGCAGTGTTGACATTCCAAAAATTGCGATTGACTTTAAAATAGGTTTAGGATGGACAATAATTTGTTGAATATGGTTAAGATTACCGACAAGATAAAGATTAAGATACAGTTATGGAGGGAATCTTCCATTCTTCATCGAGAATCTACTAGATATGAGTTAAAAGGGTTGGATTCCAGGGGGAACTGCATTCTTGCTTCCATGGTGGATCCCGTCTCTTACAGCGTCTTCCAGATCTTCCAGCGAGAAAGGTTGGATTCCAAAGGGAGCTGCTTTCTTGCTTCCACTAGTGGATCCCGTCCCTTACAGCGTCTTCCAGATCTTCCAGCGAGAAGGGTTGGATTCCACATGAACCTGCCTTCTTTCTTCCAATAGTGGATCCCGTTCATTACAGCATCTTCCAGATCCTACACCTCACCTTCGACAGTATTTAAGACTCCGTTCTCATACTTAATCTTCGTGTTGTTCCAGACCATGAAGATAAACTCTTCTCCAGGCTGAGAGACTGACCACCTTGTTCCAGACAATGGTGCTGAACTCTTCTCCAGGCTGAGAGACTGACCACCTTGTTCCAGACCATGGTGCTGAACTCTTCTCCAGGCTGAGGGACTGACCACCTTGTTCCAGACCATGGCGCTGAACTCTTCTCCAGGCTGAGGGACTGACCACCTCAAATACTTTCTCTCCAAGTTTGATGAACTGATTACATTTTCTTAATTTCATTAATACTGTTCATTTTGTATCTGACTGAAGAAGGTAAGTGTGTAGGTTTCTTCAGGCAGATAATAATATATCTTGGCCTGTAAATTCAACTGCATAAAAATGCCACATTAACAGGAATCCCTACCTGCTTCCTAATTATTTCTATCTCTATGCTACTCCCGGTGAGCAGGTTCACCCGCCTGTACTTCCCACCATCATTACCTCCAGCACTGAGGTAGGTAATATACATGTTCAGATTACCAGATATAATATTCCGTAATATACTAGCTATATTCTCCATTACAGCCCCGGGAGAAACACACTCTCTGCCCTACGATATGTATTTGTCGTGCCTAATATACTGAACAGTCAAGTTTTGCCTATTTCGCTGAAAGATAAGAAAGAAGGAACACTGCAGCAGTCCTACTGTCAATGCTAGGCAGGTCCAAGTAATCTACTGGCCTAAGCTACTGGCAGAAGCCATGTATCACTGAATATCGAATTGAACATAACGAAAAAAATATATGTATATTTATACCATTTTTAAATAATGGTAAATAATTCTAAATTGTATATATATATATATATATATATATATATATATATATATATATATATATATATATATATATATATATATATATATATATATATATATATATATATATATATATATATATATATATATATATATATATATATATATATATATATATATATATATATATATATATATATATATATATATATATATATATATATATATATATATATATATATATATATATATATATATATATATATGTACATTATATCCTATGATGACTCGTGTAGGAGATAGACTTTAAACTTCAATAACCAACCAGCCTTGTTATAATAATAATAATAATAATAATAATAATAATAATAATAATAATAATAATAATAACTTCTATTAAGATAACTATTATCCAACATATCCAGGGTAATATCCTCGACTTTGTCGAGTCCAGACCAGAGAATATGACCTAGTTGGCCAGATAGTGAGACACCAGCCCTTACTACCCTGCAGGGAGACGACTACACACATACCTGGTGTTACTACCCTGCCTGGCAGGGAGACGACCCCATATGCACATACCTGGTGTTACTACCCTGTCTAGCTGGTAGACGACTCTACACACACATACCTGGTGTTACTACCCTACCTGGCAGGGAGACGACTCTACACACACATACCTGGTGTTACTACCCTTCCTGGCTGGGAGACGACTCTACACACACATACCTGGTGTTACTACCCTACCTGGCAGGGAGACGACTCTACACACACATACCTGGTGTTACTACCCTACCTGGCAGGGAGACGACTCTACACACACATACCTGGTGTTACTACCCTACCTGGCAGGGAGACGACTCTACACACACATACCTGGTGTTACTACCCTACCTGGCAGGGAGACGACTCTACACACACATACCTGGTGTTACTACCCTGCCTGGTAGGGAGACGACTACACACACACACACACACACACACACACACACACACACACACACACACACACACACACACAGTGTTAATATCACCTGACTCTGGGACAAATGTTCAACGAAGACCCTTAACGTCATATCAGTTGAACATTGTCCTCGTTAATATTGCTCCGCTTTAGCACAGTAATTGTTAATAGGATCGTTACTTATGATGGGTGATGCGAATTTTGCCCTGTATGTTAGTAATGGCCAGGAAGTGTCTCCCAATAATATATAATATATGTATAAATACATATATACATATATGTATACATGCACACACATTTATATGGTATATATGTATTAGATGGAGAGTTAGAGGTATCGGGAAGATGGAGGGAATATTTTGAGGAATTGTTAAATGTTGATGGAGATAGGGAAGCTGTGATCTCGTGTATTGGGCAAGGAGGAATAACATCTTGTAGGAGTGAGGAAGAGCCAGTTGTAACTGTGGGGTGAGTTCGTGAGGCGGTGTGAGTGTGGGGGAAGTTCGTGAGGCAGTGTGAGTGTGGGGGAAGTTCGTGAGGCAGTGTCAGTGTGGGGGAAGTTCGAGAGGCAGTGTGAGTGTGGGGGAAGTTCGTGAGGCAGTGTGAGTGTGGGGGAAGTTCGTGAGGCAGTGTGAGTGTGGGGAAAGTTCGTGAGGCAGTGTGAGTGTGGGGGAAGTTCGTGAGGCAGTGCGAGTGTGGGAGAAGTTCGTGAGGCAGTGTGAGTGTGGGGGAAGTTCGTGAGGCAGTGGGTAGATTGAAAGGGATGTAAGGCAGCCGGGACTGATGGGATAAAGATAGAAATGTTAAAAGCAGGTGGGGATATAGTTTTGGAGTGGTTGGTGCAATTATTTAATAAATGTATGGAAGAGGGTAAGGTACCTAGGGATTGGCAGAGAGCATGCATAGTTCCTTTGTATAAAGGCAAAGGGGACAAAAGAGAGTGCAAAAATTATAGGGGGATAAGTCTGTTGAGTGTACCTGGTAAAGTGTATGGTAGAGTTATTACTGAAAGAATTAAGAGTAAGACGGAGAGTAGGATAGCAGATGAACAAGGAGGCTTTAGGAAAGGTAGGGGGTGTGTGGACCAGGTGTTTACAGTGAAACATATAAGTGAACAGTATTTAAATAAGGCGTATGACAGGGAGGATAGGGGGGCAATGTGGCAGATGTTGCAGGTGTATGGTATAGGAGGTAAGTTACGAGGATAGTGAAGCTCAGGTTAGGGTATGAAGGAGAGAGGGAGATTATTTCCCAGTAAAAGTAGGCCTTAGGCTGTGATGTTACCATGGTTGTTCAATATATTTATAGATGGGGTTGTAAGAGAACTGATGCTGGGGTGCTGGTAAGAGGTGTGAGGTTAAAAGATAAAGAATCTAACACAAAGTGGGAGTTGTCACAGTTGCTTTTTGCTGATGACACTGTGCTTTTGGCAGATTCTGAAGACAGGTTGCAGAGGTTGGTGGATGAATTTAGTATATATGTAAAAGATGGAAATTATAAGTGAACATAGGAAAGAGTAAGATGATGAGAGGTTCAATAAATATAGAGAATAAAAGAGTGGATAAGATATTAGAGGGAGAGAATATGGAGGAAGAGAATGTATTCAGATATTTGGGACGTGTCAGCAGATGTGTCTATGAAAGATAAAGTGAATTATGGAACTGATGAGGTGAATAACATGACTGGTGGACTGAGGAGTCTGTGGAGACATATCTTGATTCATGTTACAGTACCTGTACTCTGAAGGATGAGTGAGGATGTTACAGTCCTGGAGGTGGGAAGTACAGTACCTGTACTCTGAAGGATGAGTGAGGATGTTACAGTCCTGGAGGTGGGAAGTACAGTACCTGTACTCTGAAGGATGAGTGAGGATGTTACAGTCCTGGAGGTGGGAAGTACAGTACCTGTACTCTGAAGGATGAGTGAGGATGTTACAGTCCTGGAGGTGGGAAGTACAGTACCTGTACTCTGAAGGATGAGTGAGGATGTTACAGTCCTGGAGGTGGGAAGTACAGTACCTGTACTCTGAAGGATGAGTGAGGATGTTACAGTCCTGGAGGAGGGAAGTACAGTACCTGTACTCTGAAGGATGAGTGAGGATGCTACAGTCCTGGAGGTGGGAAGTATAGTACCTGTACTCTAAAGGATGAGTGAGGATGTTACAGTCCTGGAGGTGGTAAGTACAGTACCTGTACTCTGAAGGATGAGTGAGGATGTTACAGTCCTGGAGGTGGGAAGAACAGTACCTGTACTCTGAAGGATGAGTGAGGATGTTACAGTCCTGGAGGTGGGAAGTACAGTACCTGTACTCTGAAGGATGAGTGAGGATGTTACAGTCCTGGAGGTGGGAAGTACAGTACCTGTACTCTGAAGGATGAGTGAGGATGTTACAGTCCTGGAGGAGGGAAGTACAGTACCTGTACTCTGAAGGATGAGTGAGGATGCTACAGTCCTGGAGGTGGGAAGTACAGTACCTGTACTCTAAAGGATGAGTGAGGATGTTACAGTCCTGGAGGTGGTAAGTACAGTACCTGTACTCTGAAGGATGAGTGAGGATGTTACAGTCCTGGAGGTGGGAAGAACAGTACCTGTACTCTGAAGGATGAGTGAGGATGTTATAGTCCTGGAGGTGGGAAGTACAGTACCTGTACTCTGAAGGATGAGTGAGGATGTTACAGTCCTGGAGGTGGGAAGAACAGTACCTGTACTCTGAAGGATGAGTGAGGATGTTATAGTCCTGGAGGTGGGAAGTACAGTACCTGTACTCTGAAGGATGAGTGAGGATGTTACAGTCCTGGAGGTGGGAAGTACAGTACCTGTACTCTGAAGGATGAGTGAGGATGTTATAGTCCTGGAGGTGGTAAGTACAGTACCTGTACTCTGAAGGATGAGTGAGGATGTTACAGTCCTGGAGGTGGGAAGTACAGTACCTGTACTCTGAAGGATGAGTGAGGATGTTACAGTCCAGGAGGTGGGAAGTACAGTACCTGTACTCTGAAGGATGAGTGAGGATGATACAGTCCTGGAGGTGGGAAGTACAGTACCTGTACTCTGAAGGATGAGTGAGGATGTTACAGTCCTGGAGGTGGTAAGTACAGTACCTGTACTCTGAAGGATGAGTGAGGATGTTACAGTCCTGGAGGTGGGAAGTACAGTACCTGTACTCTGAAGGATGAGTGAGGATGTTACAGTCCTGGAGGTGGGAAGTACAGTACCTGTACTCTGAAGGATGAGTGAGGATGTTACAGTCCAGGAGGTGGGAAGTACAGTACCTGTACTCTGAAGGATGAGTGAGGATGTTACAGTCCTGGAGGTGGGAAGTACAGTACCTGTACTCTGAAGGATGAGTGAGGATGTTACAGTCCAGGAGGTGGGAAGTACAGTACCTGTACTCTGAAGGATGAGTGAGGATGTTACAGTCCTGGAGGTGGGAAGTACAGTACCTGCACTCTGAAGGATGAGTGAGGATGTTACAGTCCTGGAGGTGGGAAGTACAGAACCTGCACTCTGAAGGATGAGTGAGGATGTTACAGTCCTGGAGGAGGGAAGTACAGTACCTGTACTCTGAAGGATGAGTGAGGATGTTACAGTCCTGGAGGTGGGAAGTACAGTGTCTGTAATCTGAAGGATGAGTGAGGATGTTACAGTCCTGGAGGTGGGAAGTACAGTACCTGTACTCTGAAGGATGAGTGAGGATGTTACAGTCCTGGAGGTGGGAAGTACAGTACCTGTACTCTGAAGGATGAGTGAGGATGTTACAGTCCTGGAGGAGGGAAGTACAGTACCTGTACTCTGAAGGATGAGTGAGGATGCTACAGTCCTGGAGGTGGGAAGTACAGTACCTGTACTCTAAATGATGAGTGAGGATGTTACAGTCCTGGAGGTGGTAAGTACAGTACCTGTACTCTGAAGGATGAGTGAGGATGTTACAGTCCTGGAGGTGGTAAGTACAGTACCTGTACTCTGAAGGATGAGTGAGGATGTTACAGTCCTGGAGGTGGTAAGTACAGTACCTGTACTCTGAAGGATGAGTGAGGATGTTACAGTCCTGGAGGTGGGAAGTACAGTACCTGCACTCTGAAGGATGAGTGAGGATGTTACAGTCCTGGAGGTGGGAAGTACAGAACCTGCACTCTGAAGGATGAGTGAGGATGTTACAGTCCTGGAGGTGGGAAGTACAGTACCTGTACTCTGAAGGATGAGTGAGGATGTTACAGTCCTGGAGGTGGTAAGTACAGTACCTGTACTCTGAAGGATGAGTGAGGATGTTACAGTCCTGGAGGTGGGAAGTACAGTACCTGTACTCTGAAGGATGAGTGAGGATGTTACAGTCCTGGAGGTGGGAAGTACAGTACCTGTACTCTGAAGGATGAGTGAGGATGTTACAGTCCTGGAGGTGGGAAGTACAGTACCTGCACTCTGAAGGATGAGTGAGGATGTTACAGTCCTGGAGGTGGGAAGTACATGACTGGTGGACTGAGGAGTCTGTGGAGATAAAGAACTTTGTCCATGGAAGCAAAGATGGGAATGTATGAGAGTATAGTTATGTGATGCATGGGTGGTGAATGTTGTAACAAGGAGAAGGCTGGAGGCAGTGGAGAAGAAGGCTGGAAGCAGTGGAGGAGAAGGCTGGAGGCAGTGGAGGAGAAGGCTGGAGGCAGTGGAGGAGAAGGCTGGAGGCAGTGGAGAAGAAGGCTGGAGGCAGTGGAGGAGAAGGCTGGAGGCAGTGGAGGAGAAGGCTGGAGAGAGTGGCAGAGGAGGCTGGAGAGAGTGGAGGAGGAGGCTGGAGACAGTGGAGGAGAAGGCTGGAAGCACTGGAAGAGGAGGCTGGAGGCAGTGGAGGAGAAGGCTGGAGGAAGTGGAGGAGAAGGCTGGAGGCAGTGGAGGAAAAGGATGGAGGCAGTGGAGGAGAAGGCTGGAGGCAGTGGAGGAGAAGGCTGGAGACAGTGGAGGAGAAGGCTGGAGACAGTGGAGGAGAAGGCTGGAATCAGTGGAGGAGAAGGCTGGAGGCAATGGAGGAGAAGGCTGGAGGTAGTGGAGGAGAAGGCTGGAGAGAGTGGCGGAGGAGGCTGGAGAGAGTGGAGGAGAAGGCTGGAGACAGTGGAGGAGGAGGCTGGAGGCAGTGGAGGAGGAGGCTGGAGGCAGTGGAGGAGAAGGCTGGAGAGAGTGGCGGAGGAGGCTGGAGAGAGTGGAGGAGAAGGCTGGAGACAGTGGAGGAGGAGGCTGGAGACAGTGGAGGAGAAGGCTGGAATCAGTGGAGGAGAAGGCTGGAGGCAGTGGAGGAGAAGACTGGAGGCAGTGGAGGAGGAGGAGGCTAGAGCCAGTGGAGGAGAAGGCTGGAGGCAGTGGAGGAGAAGAATGGAGGCAGTGGAGGAGAAGGCTGGAAGCAGTGGAGGAGAAGGATGGAGGCAGTGGAGGAGAAGGCTGGAATCAGTGGAGGAGAAGGCTGGAGACAGTGGAGGAGAAGGCTGGAGACAGTGGAGGAGAAGGCTGGAGACAGTGGAGGAGAAGGCTGGAGACAGTGGAGGAGAAGGCTGGAGACAGTGGAGGAGAAGGCTGGAGACAGTGGAGGAGGAGGCTGGAGACAGTGAAGGAGAAGGCTGGAGGTAGTGGAGGAGAAGTCTTGGAATTTCTCTATTCTTTCACAGTGGTTGTTTTGCGTATATATATATATATATATATATATATATATATATATATATATATATATATATATATATATATATATATAGTGTAAGAAGAAACGCCTCCTAAAAACCACAAGAAATATTGTCTTTGAACCTTAATTAAACCTTATTAAAACGTTAAACCAGGCGAACAGTACTCTAGTTATAAATTATATTAATTAAACCATAAACCTTTTCACCTTCACAACATAAGAAAGAAGGAACACTGCAGGAGACCTACTGGCCCATACAAGGCAGGTCCATCTCAACCCCCGGCTTAGACCAACGGCCCACCCAGTCAGGTCACCTCCACTTAAGGGAAGAGCACGGCATCTGACCCTGTAGCACCAGCTAGTCAGGTCCAACTCACACCCACTCATGTAGTGACTCATGATAAGTGGTAAGTGTAATATAAGTGGTAAGTGTCACGTAAGTGGTAAGTGTAATATAAGTGGTAAGTGTAATATATGTAGTAAGTGTAATATAAGTGGTAAGTGTCATGTAAGTGGTAAGTGTAATATAAGTGGTAAGTGTAATATAAGTGGTAAGTGTAATATATGTGGTAAGTGTAATATAAGTGGTAAGTGTCATGTAAGTGGTAAGTGTAATATAAGTGGTAAGTGTAATATAAGTGGTAAGTGTAATATAAGTGGTAAGTGTAATATAAGTGGTAAGTGTAATATAAGTGGTAAGTGTAATATAAGTGGTAAGTGTAATATATGTGGTAAGTGTAATATAAGTGGTAAGTGTCATGTAAGTGGTAAGTGTCATGTAAGTGCTAAGTGTAATATAAGTGGTAAGTGTCATGTAAGTGGTAAGTGTAATATAAGTGGTAAGTGTAATATAAGTGGTAAGTGTAATATAAGTGGTAAGTGTAATATAAGTGGTAAGTGTAATATAAGTGGTAAGTGTAATATATGTGGTAAGTGTAATATAAGTGGTAAGTGTAATATAAGTGGTAAGTGTAATATAAGTGGTAAGTGTCATGTAAGTGGTAAGTGTCATGTAAGTGGTAAGTGTAATATAAGTGGTAAGTGTAATATAAGTGGTAAGTGTAATATAAGTGGTAAGTGTAATATAAGTGGTAAGTGTAATATAAGTGGTAAGTGTAATATAAGTGGTAAGTGTCATGTAAGTGGTAAGTGTAATATAAGTGGTAAGTGTAATATAAGTGGTAAGTGTAATATAAGTGGTAAGTGTAATATAAGTAGTAAGTGTAATATAAGTGGTAAGTGTAATGTAAATGGTAAGTGTAATGTAAGTGGTAAGTGTAATGTAAGTGGTAAGTGTAATATAAGTGGTAAGTGTAATATAAGTGGTAAGTGTAATATAAGTGGTAAGTGTCATGTAAGTGGTAAGTGTAATATAAGTGGTAAGTGTAATATAAGTGGTAAGTGTAATATAAGTGGTAAGTGTCATGTAAGTGGTAAGTGTCATGTAAGTGGTAAGTGTAATATAAGTGGTAAGTGTAATATAAGTGGTAAGTGTAATATAAGTGGTAAGTGTAATATAAGTGGTAAGTGTAATATAAGTAGTAAGTGTAATATAAGTGGTAAGTGTAATGTAAATGGTAAGTGTAATGTAAGTGGTAAGTGTAATGTAAGTGGTAAGTGTAATATAAGTGGTAAGTGTAATATAAGTGGTAAGTGTAATATAAGTGGTAAGTGTCATGTAAGTGGTAAGTGTAATATAAGTGGTAAGTGTAATATAAGTGGTAAGTGTAATATAAGTGGTAAGTGTCATGTAAGTGGTAAGTGTCATGTAAGTGGTAAGTGTAATATAAGTGGTAAGTGTAATATAAGTGGTAAGTGTAATATAAGTGGTAAGTGTAATATAAGTGGTAAGTGTAATATAAGTGGTAAGTGTAATATAAGTGGTAAGTGTCATGTAAGTGGTAAGTGTAATATAAGTGGTAAGTGTAATATAAGTGGTAAGTGTAATATAAGTGGTAAGTGTAATATAAGTAGTAAGTGTAATATAAGTGGTAAGTGTAATGTAAATGGTAAGTGTAATGTAAGTGGTAAGTGTAATGTAAGTGGTAAGTGTAATATAAGTGGTAAGTGTAATATAAGTGGACATTTCTGGATGAATCATTTGCTTTAAGCGATTTTAGGAGATGGTACATAGAGCGAATTCGTATTAAACGAATTATTGAATTATTAACCGCCTGTGAAGTTGCAGGATCGTCAGGGGGGAGGGGTCGTGGAATCCTGCAATCCTGCTAAAGTTGCAGGATCGTCAGGGGGAGGGATCGTGGAATCCTGCAATCCTGCTAAAGTTGCAGGATCGTCAGGGGGAAGGGATCGTGGAATCCTGCAATCCTGCTAAAGTTGCAGGATCGTCAGGGGGAAGGGATCGTGGAATCCTGCAATCCTGCTAAAGTTGCAGGATCGTCAGGGGGAAGGTATCGTGGAATCCTGCAATCCTGCTAAAGTTGCAGGATCGTCAGGGGGGAGGGGTCGTGGAATCCTGCAATCCTGCTAAAGTTGCAGGATCGTCAGGGGGGAGGGGTCGTGGAATCCTGCAATCCTGCTGAAGTTGCAGGATCGTCAGGGGGAAGGTATCGTGGAATCCTGCAATCCTGCTAAAGTTGCAGGATCGTCAGGGGGAGGGATCGTGGAATCCTGCAATCCTGCTAAAGTTGCAGGATCGTCAGGGGGGAGGGATCGTGGAATCCTGCAATCCTGCTAAAGTTGCAGGATCGTCAGGGGGAAGGGATCGTGGAATCCTGCAATCCTGCTAAAGTTGCAGGATCGTCAGGGGGAAGGGATCGTGGAATCCTGCAATCCTGCTAAAGTTGCAGGATCGTCAGGGGGAAGGTATCGTGGAATCCTGCAATCCTGCTAAAGTTGCAGGATCGTCAGGGGGGAGGGGTCGTGGAATCCTGCAATCCTGCTAAAGTTGCAGGATCGTCAGGGGGGAGGGGTCGTGGAATCCTGCAATCCTGCTAAAGTTGCAGGATCGTCAGGGGGGAGGGGTCGTGGAATCCTGCAATCCTGCTAAAGTTGCAGGATCGTCAGGGGGAAGGGATCGTGGAATCCTGCAATCCTGCTAAAGTTGCAGGATCGTCAGGGGGGAGGGGTCGTGGAATCCTGCAATCCTGCTAAAGTTGCAGGATCGTCAGGGGGGAGGGGTCGTGGAATCCTGCAATCCTGCTAAAGTTGCAGGATCGTCAGGGGGAAGGGATCGTGGAATCCTACAATCCTGCTATCGTCACTTTGCTGACGAGAGAAAAACGATATTTCTCGCCCTGGTATTGGGATAGAGATGTGATATCGGATCCTCTTGAAAGACGATGATCTCTTCCACGACTCCCTTCTTATATTTCTCCTCCTCCTCCATATCCTGTTCCTTATCCTCCCCCTTATCCTCCCCCTTATCCTCCCCCTTATCCTCCTCGTTATCCTCCTGTAGTTCCACTGGCTATCCTAGGACAGGTAGAAGCAGGTACTGAGATGTCTTCAATAGGGTATCAGATGCCATTGATTTATCTACCACAACTTCCACACCTACGTCTACCACAATATCTACTACTAACTAGGTTGACTTGTCAGCTGATCGTAGTGGTGTAACCGCTGACGAACGTCAGGAATCTGGTGACTGCAGATGACATTGAGTTGTGGCGTGCTGACTTGTGTGTTGTCAGAGTGGAAGAGGCGAGGAGACAGGGAAGGCAGGCAGGAAGGCAGCAGGTGACACCAACAAACACAGGCCACAGGAAGGAAGGAAGGAAGGCAGGCAGGAAGGAAGGCAGGAAGGAAGGAAGGAAGGCAGGCAGGAAGGCAGCAGGTGACACCAACAAACACAGGCCACAGGAAGGAAGGAAGGAAGGCAGGCAGGAAGGAAGGCAGGAAGGAAGGAAGGAAGGCAGGCAGGAAGGCAGCAGGTGACACCAACAAACACAGGCCACAGGAAGGAAGGAAGGAAGGCAGGCAGGAAGGAAGGCAGGAAGGAAGGAAGGAAGGCAGGCAGGAAGGCAGCAGGTGACACCAACAAACACAGGCCACAGGAAGGAAGGAAGGAAGGCAGGCAGGAAGGAAGGCAGGAAGGAAGGAAGGAAAGCAGGTAGGAAGGCAGCAGGAGACACCAACAAACACAGCCCACAGGAAGGAAGGAAGGAAGGCAGGTAGGAAGGCAGCAGGTGACACCAACAAACACAGCCCACAGGAAGGAAGGAAGGAAGGCAGGTAGGAAGGCAGCAGGTGACACCAACAAACACAGCCCACAGGAAGGAAGGAAGGCAGGTAGGAAGGCAGCAGGTGACACCAACGAACACAGGCCACACGAGGAAGGCAGGACGGAAGGAAGGAAGGCAGCAGGTGGCACCAACAAACACAGGCCACACGAAGAAGGCAGGCAGGAAGGAAGGAAGGCAGGTAGGAAGGCAGCAGGTGACACCAACACAGCCCACAGGAAGGAAGGCAGGAAGGCAGGTAGGAAGGCAGCAGGTGACACCAACAAACACAGGCCATACGTGGAAGGAAGGAAGGTAGGAGGAAGGCAGGAAGGCAGGAAGGCAAGAAGGCAGGTAGGCAGGAAGGAAGGCAGGAAGGCAGGAAGGCAGGAAGGAAGGCAGCAGGTGACACCAACAAACACAGGCCATACGAGGAAGGAAGTAAGGCAGGAAGGAAGGCAGGAAGGAAGGCAGGAAGGCAGGAAGGAGGGCAGGAAGGAAGGCAGCAGGTGACACCAAAAAACACAGGCCACACGAGGAAGGCAGGAAGGCAGGAAGGCAGGAAGGAGGGCAGGAAGGAAGGCAGGCAGGAAGGCAGCAGGTGACACCAGCAAACACAGGCCACACGAGGAAGGCAGGCAGGCAGGAAGGCAGCAGGTGACACCAACAAACACAGGCCACACGAGGAAGGCAGGAAGGAAGGCAGGCAGGAAGGCAGCAGGTGACACCAACAAACACAGGCCACACGAGGGAGGCAGGAAGGTAGGCAGGCAGGAAGGCAGCAGGTGACACCAACAAACACAGGCCACACGAGGGAGGCAGGAAGGAAGGCAGGCAGGAAGGCAGCAGGGGACACAACAAACACAGGCCACACGAGGAAGGCAGGAAGGTAGGCAGGCAGGAAGGCAGCAGGTGACACCAACAAACACAGGCCACACGAGGAAGGCAGGCAGGAAGGCAGCAGGTGACACCAACAAACACAGGCCACACGAGGAAGGCAGGAAGGAAGGCAGCAGGTGACACCAACAAACACAGGCCACACGAGGAAGGCAGGCAGGAAGGCAGCAGGTGACACCAACAAACACAGGCCACACGAGGAAGGCAGGAAGGAAGGCAGGCAGGTAGGCACCAGGTGACACCAACAAACACAGGCCACACGAGGAAGGCAGGAAGGAAGGCAGCAGGTGACACCAACAAACACAGGCCACACGAGGAAGGCAGGCAGGAAGGCAGCAGGTGACACCAACAAACACAGGCCACACGAGGAAGGCAGGCAGGAAGGCAGCAGGTGACACCAACAAACACAGGCCACACGAGGAAGGCAGGCAGGAAGGCAGCAGGTGACACCAACAAACACAGGCCACACGAGGAAGGCAGGCAGGAAGGCAGCAGGTGACACCAACAAACACAGGCCACACGAGGTAGGCAGGCAGGAAGGCAGCAGGTGACACCAACAAACACAGGCCACACGACGAAGGCAGGCAGGAAGGCAGCAGGTGACACCAACAAACACAGGCCACACGAGGAAGGCAGGCAGGAAGGCAGCAGGTGACACCAACAAACACAGGCCACACGAGGAAGGCAGGCAGGAAGGCAGCAGGTGACACCAACAAACACAGGCCACACGAGGAAGGCAGGCAGGAAGGCAGCAGGTGACACCAACAAACACAGGCCACACGAGGAAGGCAGGCAGGAAGGCAGCAGGTGACACCAACAAACACAGGCCACACGAGGAAGGCAGGAAGGAAGGCAGCAGGTGACACCAACAAACACAGGCCACACGAGGGGCAGGCAGGAAGGAAGGCAGGCAGGAAGGCAGCAGGAAGGCAGCAGGTGACACCAACAAACACAGGCCACACGAGGGAGGCAGGAAGGAAGGCAGGCAGGAAGGCAGCAGGTGACACCAACAAACACAGGCCACACGAGGAAGGCAGGCAGGAAGGCAGCAGGTGACACCAACAAACACAGGCCACACGAGGGAGGCAGGAAGGAAGGAAGGCAGGCAGGAAGGCAGCAGGTGACACCAACAAACACAGGCCACACGAGGAAGGCAGGAAGGAAGGCAGGCAGGAAGGCAGCAGGTGACACCAACAAACACAGCCCACACGAGGAAGGCAGGCAGGAAGGCAGCAGGTGACACCAACAAACACAGGCCACACGAGGAAGGCAGGCAGGAAGGCAGCAGGTGACACCAACAAACACAGGCCACACGAGGGAGGCAGGAAGGAAGGCAGGCAGGAAGGCAGCAGGTGACACCAACAAACACAGGCCACACGAGGAAGGCAGGCAGGAAGGCAGCAGGTGACACCAACAAACACAGGCCACACGAGGGAGGCAGGAAGGAAGGCAGGCAGGAAGGCAGCAGGTGACACCAACAAACACAGGCCACACGAGGAAGGCAGGAAGGAAGGCAGGCAGGAAGGCAGCAGGTGACACCAACAAACACAGCCCACACGAGGAAGGCAGGCAGGAAGGCAGCAGGTGACACCAACAAACACAGGCCACACGAGGAAGGCAGGAAGGAAGGCAGGCAGGAAGGCAGCAGGTGACACCAACAAACACAGGCCACACGAGGAAGGCAGGAAGGAAGGCAGGCAGGAAGGCAGCAGGTGACACCAACAAACACAGCCCACACGAGGAAGGCAGGCAGGAAGGCAGCAGGTGACACCAACAAACACAGGCCACACGAGGAAGGCAGGCAGGAAGGCAGCAGGTGACACCAACAAACACAGGCCACACGAGGAAGGCAGGCAGGAAGGCAGCAGGTGACACCAACAAACACAGCCCACACGAGGAAGACAGGCAGGAAGGCAGCAGGTGACACCAACAAACACAGGCCACACGAGGGAGGCAGGAAGGAAGGCAGGAAGGAAGGCAGGCAGGTGACACCAACAAACACAGGCCACACGAGGAAGGCAGGCAGGAAGGCAGCAGGTGACACCAACAAACACAGGCCACACGAGGAAGGCAGGCAGGAAGGCAGCAGGTGACACCAACAAACACAGCCCACACGAGGAAGACAGGCAGGAAGGCAGCAGGTGACACCAACAAACACAGGCCACACGAGGGAGGCAGGAAGGAAGGCAGGCAGGAAGGCAGCAGGTGACACCAACAAACACAGGCCACACGAGGAAGGCAGGCAGGAAGGCAGCAGGTGACACCAACAAACACAGCCCACACGAGGAAGGCAGGCAGGAAGGCAGCAGGTGACACCAACAAACACAGGCCACACGAGGAAGGCAGGAAGGAAGGCAGGCAGGAAGGCAGCAGGTGACACCAACAAACACAGGCCACACGAGGAAGGCAGGCAGGAAGGCAGCAGGTGACACCAACAAACACAGGCCACACGACGAAGGCAGGAAGGAAGGCAGGCAGGAAGGCAGCAGGTGACACCAACAAACACAGGCCACACGACGAAGGCAGGAAGGAAGGCAGCAGGTGACACCAACAAACACAGGCCACACGACGAAGGCAGGAAGGAAGGCAGGCAGGAAGGCAGCAGGTGACACCAACAAACACACGGGGCAGACTGCAACAAACAGGTGAAAAATGTGTTTGTTGCCAATTTCGGTGCAGAAAAACGAGACAGGTCGCTACTGTTTTTACGTCTCTCGTTTTTTCGATTTTTTATCAAATTTCTCTCTTTATTTCGTGTTCTTCCTTTCTCTATTGTCCTTTCTTTATTTCTCCCCTTCTGGATGTTTATATATACATTTCCATCTGTTCAAAATTAAGACAGAAATATATATATATATATATATATATATATATATATATATATATATATATATATATATATATATATATATATATATATATATATATATGTCGTGCCGAATGTGTAAAACTGGTCAGTTAGCAAGAACTCATTTAAAATTAAGTCCTTTCTAAAATTTTCTCTTGTACGTTTAAAGATATATATTTTTCATTAATGTTAATGTAAAAAATTAGAATTTTGCAACAAAAGAATCTTAGAAAACTTACCTAACCTTATTATAACAAGAGCAATTTATTTTAGCCTAACCCAACTAAATATATTTTAGATTTGTTTACAACAATTTAATATTAAACAAACCCAATGAAATATATTTTTTTCGTTAGGTTCAGAATGATTTTGGCGAAATTATTGCATACACAAATTTTCACTTGTCCTATATGGCAAGATGAGCCTTGCTATTTAAGCCAAGATCGCAAGTTCTGCCTATTCGGCACGACATATATATATATATATATATATATATATATATATATATATATATATATATATATATATATATATATATATATATATATATATATATATATATATATATATATATATATATATATATATATATATATATATATATATATATATTTATATATCCGAAATGTGCTAGAAAACTAAATGGTAATAACTAATTATAATTTTTAAAGGTGTGGACTGGTAAGCCGGTGGAAGGCTTCTGTCAGATAACCAAAAGCTCCAACGGCGGGTCATGATCTGAGTCCTATGTCCTGTTTCCTGACGAACCTTACCTAGTCTAAATGTGCTGGCGTTTAAGTAACTTTCCAAATCAGCTTGTCGGTATTTACTACCGAGGTTTGAATCCTACCGTTTGAATCATTTACATTATAAGACACAGGTACATTAGTTAGGTGTCTTTTATCTGACACTTACCGCCTACACGGTAGGCTCCTTCAGGTAAATACACAGACAGCAGAAGTAGTCTGGAACATTGTTCCAGAGTATGGAACTCAACTCTTCTCCAGGCTGAGGGACTGACCACCTCAAAACTAAGTCATCAAGACTGAAGGACTGATGACATCGTCTTCACATCTCTACTGCTTCTGCTGTCTACGTACTCGACTGAAGACGCCTGCTGTGCAGACGTTTTCAGTCGAGTACGTAAGTTTTCCGGTGCTTCTGTCTGTCCTCTTAGGACAGATTTATGATTCACTGGATCATTAATTTATTCCAGTTTTCCAGGTAACTGATTCACATCAACAACACATTGATGAATCATACTCTCCTGCAACACTTGTGCAATACTTATGCAACAAGTGGGTATCTTTATTGCAGTAACACCGTCTTGCGTTTACCAGTTGTTCTCTGGGATAAGGACACATGTTGGGTATCTCTATTTCCAAACGTTCCGCCTTCCCAGAAGGCATCAGGTGTGGCAGTGACATGAAGGTGTTTGAGTGGTGACGGGGACTTGTTCCTGTGAAGACGTGACTAGTGTCCTCTCTGGTCATATCATTGTTATTATTATTATTATTATTATTATTATTATTATTATTATTGTTATTATTATTATTATTATTATTATTATTATTATTATTATTATTATTATTATTATTATTATCTTTATCTTTACAAGTACATGTACAAGGTATACAAGTACATGTACAAGGTATACCAGTACATGTACAAGGTATACAAGTGCATGTACAAGGTATACAAGTACATGTACAAGGTATACAAGTGCATGTACAAGGTATACAAGTACATGTACAAGATATACAAGTACATGTACAAGGTATACCAGTACATTTACAAGGTATACAAGTGCATGTACAAGGTATACAAGTACATGTACAAGGTATACAAGTGCATGTACAAGGTATACAAGTACATGTACAAGATATACAAGTACATGTACAAGGTATACAAGTACATGTACAAGGTATACAAGTACATGTACAAGGTATACAAGTACATGTACAAGGTATACAAGTACATGTACAAGGTATACAAGTACATGTACAAGGTATACAAGTGCATGTACAAGGTATACAAGTACATGTACAAGGTATACAAGTACATGTACAAGGTATACAAGTACATGTACAAGGTATACAAGTACATGTACAAGGTATACAAGTACATGTACAAGGTATACAAGTACACGTACAAGGTATACAAGTACATGTACAAGGTATACAAGTACATGTACAAGGTATACAAGTACATGTACAAGGTATACAAGTACATGTACAAGGTATACAGATCATAGCTGACATCAGTGACATACTACTATAAAGAAAGTCCCTTGTTATGCTGAGCATTTCCCGCAAATTAGGTCAGTTTTGTCCCAGGATGCGACCCACACCAGTCCACTAACACCCAGGATGTGACCCACACCAGTCCACTAACACCCAGGATGTGACCCACACCAGTCCACTAACACCCAGGATGTGACCCACACCAGTCCACTAACACCCAGGATGCGACCCACACCAGTCCACTAACACCCAGGATGTGACCCACACCAGTCCACTAACACCCAGGATGCGACCCACACCAGCCCACACCCAGGTACCCATTTTATACTGATGGGTGAACAGGGACAGCAGGTGTCTTATGGAAACACGTCCCTAATGTTATCCAGCCGTACCGGGGATTCGAACTTCGGACCTCAGTGTGTGAGCTGAGTGCGCTGGCGATCGAGCTACGGGACTTATCTTACTGAGAGGATGGTGATACCTGCCTCAACTACGAGCAGTTATATCATAAGTTTGAGGAAGAGTTAATGGAGTCAAGAAGAGAGTATACCTGGAAAGGGTATACTCCAGGTATGCATATGTATACATATGTGTAAGGATTATCCCCCATAACAGCGTTGGCGATGATCGGACTAACGACCATATGCTATTTGGACGTGAACTGACGAAGCTGAAGAGGGTCCAGGAGACTGCTGCGGAAACTAACAAGTGTTTTTTCCTTGTTATCAGACAAATGGGAATCAGCTATCCAGGACCTTCCAACCATGACAGTTCCAACAAGGACCATTGTTAACGACACAGTGAAGCCAGCCAGTGAAGACCATCTCTCCAAAGACCGTCGAGAACGTCATGATAAACACAGCCAATGGAAGTGAAAATATTATTTTAGTTAGGGACAATCAAATTATTTTTATGGATAGGGCTTTTTGTCTTAGAGATAGAAAGAGGGGGCAGAGGGTGTGTTTTCCTGGAGCTGGGATGGAAGATTTAGTTAGCCATCTAGGTGGCATCTTGAGAGGTAATGGGAACAATCCTATTATTTGTCTCCGTAAGAGTGCAGATCTGATTAGCAAATATAGGTCAGTGACAGACATAAGGAGGGAGGGAACCCTGTGATATGTGGCATTTTACCGAGGAGAGGAGCTGGAAATGAAGGTTTGTCCAGGACAATTGGTGTTAATTGCTGGCTGGACAAACACTGTCAAGACATTGCAGTACCATTTATAGACAACTGGAACCTCTTCCGTAACAGAAATGACAGGTATGTTAGGGATGGGGATCACTTATCTAGGTCTGGGCTGGGGGCACTGACCAACGCAGTGGCGGGAGCTGTTAAGGCTTCAAACTAAAAATAGTGGTATTATTTTTGTTGGAAAGCAATGAACCATGATACAACAGAAATGGCCAGAACGAAGTGTCAGTGTAGCGCCATTATTAGTTTGAGGGAAACCAGGTATAGGCAGAAAGAGGAAGAGTTGTTCATGAATATTGGAAAGTGAGTAACACAAGGAGACAAGGACAGTAATGGAGATAGTGGAAGAGCAGGATTGAGCAGGAAAGGAAAAGAACATAAAGAAGGAACAATGCAGCAGGCCTACTGACCCATGCAGAGCAGGCCCATGTCCCCCCCATCCCCCGCGGATTAGCTCAATGACCCACCTAGTCTGATCACTTCCAGTTAAGGAAAGAGCACGGCATCAGACCTAGTAGCACAAGCTAGTCAGGTCCAACTCACAGCCACTCATGTATTTATCTAACCTATTTTTAAAACTACACAACGTTTTAGCCTCTATAACTGTACTCGGGAGTTTGTTCCACTCATCCACAACTCTATTACCAAACCAGTACTTTCCTATATCCTTCCTGAATCTGAATTTTTCCAACTTAAAACCATTGCTGCGAGTCCTGTCTAGGCTAGATATTTTCAGCACACTATTTACATCCCCTTTATTTATTCCTGTTTTCCATTTATACACCTCGATCATATCCCCCCTAATTCTACGTCTTTCTAGAGAGTGCAGATTCAGGGCCCTTAGTCTATCCTCATAGTGCCGATTCAGGACCTCAGTCTATCCTCATAGTGCAGATTCAGGGCCTCAGTCTATCCTCATAGTGCCGATTCAGGACCTCAGTCTATCCTCATAGTGCAGATTCAGGGCCTCAGTCTATCCTCATAGTGCAGATTCAGGGCCTCAGTCTATCCTCATAATGCAGAATCAGGGCCTCAGTCTATCCTCATAATGCAGATTCAGGGCCTCAGTCTATCCTCATAGTGCAGATTCAGGACCTCAATCTATCCTCATAGTGCAGATTCAGGGCCTCAGTCTATCCTCATAGTGCAGATTCAGGGCCTCAGTCTATCCTCATAGTGCAGATTCAGGGGGTCAGTCCTAGGACCATAGTGTAGATTCAGGGCCTCAGTCTATCCTCATAGTGCAGATTCAGGGCCTCAGTCTATCCTCATAGTGCAGATTCAGGGGGTCAGTCCTAGGACCATAGTGCAGATTCAGGGCCTCAGTCTATCCTCATAGTGCAGATTCAGGGCCTCAGTCTATCCTCATAGTGCAGATTCAGGGCCTCAGTCTATCCTCATAGTGCAGATTCAGGGGGTCAGTCCTAGGACCATAGTGCAGATTCAGGGCCTCAGTCTATCCTCATAGTGCAGATTCAGGGCCTCAGTCTATCCTCATAGTGCAGATTCAGGGGGTCAGTCCTAGGACCATAGTGCAGATTCAGGGCCTCAGTCTATCCTCATAGGGAAGATTTCTGACACATGGGATCAATTTTGTCAACCTCTAAACATATTCAAACAGTCGTAGTGCTGGAAACAAGATGGACAAGTTGAGATTAGTTGCAAGTACTGCAACAAAGACGTATTTGCCATAATTCATAGTGCAGATTCAGGGCCTCAGTCTATCCTCATAGGGAAGATTTCTGACACATGGGATCAACTTTGTCATCCTCTAAACATATTCAAACAGTCGTAGTGCGGGAAACAAGATGGACAAGTTGAGATTAGTTGCAAGTACTGCGACAATGATGTATTTGCCATAATTGAGTCGATAAATTAGACACATGTGCAACTCTTGGGTATCTTTATTGAGGAAACGTTTCGCCCACACAGTGGCTTCATCAGTCCATACAAAGGAGAATCTTGAAGAACAGGAGGAGAATGAGGTAATCAGTCCCTCAGCCTTGAGTCGATTGCTGGACTGACCACATAGACTCAAGGTTGAGGGACTGATTACCTCATTCTCCTCCTGTTCTTCAAGATTCTCCTTTGTATGGACTGATGAAGTCACTGTGTGGCGAAACGTTTCCTCAATAAAGATACCCAAGAGTTGCACATGTGTCTAATTTATCAACATGTCGGTTCTCTGAACCATTCATCTACATAACTGAGTCGTGGTTTAATATGAAGGTTGGTGACATGGCTGGTGAACGTCACATTCCGGGTTTTAAGTTATTTCACGTTGACAGAAGGGACGGGAAGGGGGGCGAGGTGCCCACGTTGACAGAAGGGACGGGAAGGGGGGCGAGGTGCCCACGTTGACAGAAGGGACGGGAAGGGGGGCGAGGTGCCCACGTTGACAGAAGGGACGGGAAGGGGGGCGAGGTGCCCACGTTGACAGAAGGGACGGGAAGGGGGGCGAGGTGCCCACGTTGACAGAAGGGACGGGAAGGGGGGCGAGGTGCCCACGTTGACAGAAGGGACGGGAAGGGGGGCGAGGTGCCCACGTTGACAGAAGGGACGGGAAGGGGGGCGAGGTGCCCACGTTGACAGAAGGGACGGGAAGGGGGGCGAGGTGCCCACGTTGACAGAAGGGACGGGAAGGGGGGCGAGGTGCCTACATATATCAGAAAACACTTAAATTACCGAATAAAGGTATTAAAACTGAAAGAGCACACACGGAGTCTGTCTGGGTAGAATTTTTGGAAGAGCTTGAAATATTAATTTCCGGCATAATATACCGTCCCACAAACTTGGACAGGGACCAAGGGAGACCATTTTCGGAGAATATTGTTAAGGTCACAAGGCACGATAATAAAATAATTACAAAAAACTTAAACTTCAATTAAATAGATTGGAATTCATTGATTGGGAATCTTGAGTCAAGTGACGTCCTGGAGGAAGTTCAAGACTGTTTTGTGAAGCACATTGTGACAGAACCAATAGGGGGAAATAACCTGCTTGATCACAGAGGAACTTGGTACAAGTGACCACATACCAACTGCCTTTGGTATTGATTAGAAGAATAAATAACTTAGTAACAGTCTCAGATTTCCACTTAGGAAATAACAATGAGCTTAGAGAATACCTGTCATCTGTGGACTGGAGAAACGAACAGAGCTATCAGTATGACAGCTACTGTTATGAGAGCTATCAGTATGACAGCTACTGTTATGAGAGCTATCAGTATGACAGCTACTGCTATGAGAGCTGTCAGTATGACAGCTACTGCTATGAGAGCTATCAGTATGACAGCTACTGCTATGAGAGCTATCAGTATGACAGTTATTGTTATGAGAGCTATTAGTATGACAGCTACAGCTATGAGAGCTATCAGTATGACAGCTACAGCTATGAGAGCTATCAGTATGACAGCTACTGCTATGAGAGCTATCAGTATGACAGCTACTGTTATGAGAGCTATCAGTATGACAGCTACAGCTATGAGAGCTATCAGTATGACAGCTACTGCTATGAGAGCTATCAGTATGACAGCTACTGTTATGAGAGCTATCAGTATGACAGCTACTGCTATGAGAGCTATCAGTATGACAGCTACTGCTATGAGAGCTATCAGTATGACAGCTACTGTTATGAGAGCTATCAGTATGACAGCTACTGCTATGAGAGCTATCAGTATGACAGCTACTGCTATGAGAGCTATCAGTATGACAGCTACTGTTATGAGAGCTATCAGTATGACAGCTACAGCTATGAGAGCTATCAGTATGACAGCTACTGCTATGAGAGCTATCAGTATGACAGATACTGCTATGAGAGCTATCAGTATGACAGCTACTGCTGTGAGAGCAATCAGTATGACAGCTACTGCTATGAGAGCTATCAGTATGACAGCTACAGCTATGAGAGCTATCAGTATGACAGCTACAGCTATGAGAGCTATCAGTATGACAGCTACTGCTATGAGAGCTATCAGTATGACAGATACTGCTATGAGAACTATCAGTATGACAGCTACTGCTATGAGAACTATCAGTATGACAGCTACTGCTATGAGAACTATCAGTATGACAGCTACTGCTATGAGAGCTATCAGTATGACAGCTACTGCTATGAGAGCTATCAGTATGACAGCTACTGTTATGAGAGCTATCAGTATGACAGCTACTGCTATGAGAGCTATCAGTATGACAGCTACTGCTATGAGAGCTATCAGTATGACAGCTACTGCTATGAGAGCTATCAGTATGATAGCTACTGCTATGAGAGCTATCAGTATGACAGATACTGCTATGAGAGCTATCAGTATGACAGCTACTGCTATGAGAGCTATCAGTATGACAGCTATTGTTATGAGAGCTATCAGTATGACAGCTACAGCTATGAGAGCTATCACTATGACAGCTACTGCTATGAGAGCTATCAGTATGACAGCTACTGCTATGAGAGCTATCAGTATGACAGCTACTGCTATGAGAGCTATCAATATGACAGCTACTGCTATGAGAGCTATCAATATGACAGCTACTGCTATGAGAGCTATCAATATGACAGATACTGCTATGAGAGCTATCAGTATGACAGCTACTGCTATGAGAAGTATCAGTATGACAGCTACAGCTATAAGAACTATCAATATGACAGCTACTGCTATGAGAGCTATCAGTATGACAGCTACTGCTATGAGAGCTATCAGTATGACAGCTACTGCTATGAGAGCTATAAGTATGACAGCTACAGCTATGAGAGCTATCAATATGACAGCTACTGCTATGAGAGCTATCAGTATGACAGCTACTGCTATGAGAGCTATCAGTATGACAGCTACTGCTATGAGAGCTATCAGTATGACAGCTACTGCTATGAGAGCTATCAGTATGACAGCTACTGCTATGAGAGCTATCAGTATGACAGCTACTGCTATGAGAGCTATCAGTATGACAGCTACTGCTATGAGAGCTATCAGTATGACAGCTACTGCTATAAGAACTATCAGTATGACAGCTACTGCTATAAGAACTATCAGTATGACAGCTACTGCTATAAGAACTATCAGTATGACAGCTACTGCTATGAGAGCTATCAGTATAACAGCTACAGCTATGAGAGCTATCAATATGACAGCTACTGCTATAAGAACTATTAGTATGACAGCTACTGCTATAAGAGCTATCAGTATGACAGCTACTGCTATAAGAACTATCAGTATGACAGCTACTGCTATAAGTACTATCAGTATGACAGCTACTGCTATGAGAGCTATCAGTATGACAGCTACTGCTATAAGAACTATCAGTATGACAGCTACTGCTATAAGAACTATCAGTATGACAGCTACTGCTATAAGAACTATCAGTATGACAGCTACTGCTATAAGAACTATCAGTATGACAGCTACTGCTATAAGAACTATCAGTATGACAGCTACTGCTATGAGAGCTATCAGTATAACAGCTACTGCTATGAGAGCTATCAGTATGACAGCTACTGCTATAAGAACTATCAGTATGACAGCTACTGCTATAAGAACTATCAGTATGACAGCTACTGCTATGAGAGCTATCAGTATAACAGCTACTGCTATGAGAGCTATCAGTATGACAGCTACAGCTATGAGAGCTATCAATATGACAGCTACTGCTATAAGAACTATCAGTATGACAGCTACTGCTATAAGAACTATCAGTATGACAGCTACTGCTATAAGAACTATCAGTATGACAGCTACTGCTATAAGAACTATCAGTATGACAGCTACTGCTATAAGAACTATCAGTATGACAGCTACTGCTATAAGAACTATCAGTATGACAGCTACTGCTATAAGAACTATCAGTATGACAGCTACTGCTATGAGAGCTATCAGTATAACAGCTACTGCTATGAGAGCTATCAGTATGACAGCTACTGCTATAAGAACTATCAGTATGACAGCTACTGCTATAACAACTATCAGTATGACAGCTACTGCTATAAGAACTATCAGTATGACAGCTATTGCTATAAGAACTATCAGTATGACAGCTACTGCTATAAGAACTATCAGTATGACAGCTACTGCTATAAGAACTATCAGTATGACAGCTACTGCTATAAGAACTATCAGTATGACAGCTACTGCTATAAGAACTATCAGTATGACAGCTACTGCTATAAGAACTATCAGTATGACAGCTACTGCTATAAGAACTATCAGTATGACAGCTACTGCTATAAGAACTATCAGTATGACAGCTACTGCTATAAGAACTATCAGTATGACAGCTACTGCTATGAGAGCTATCAGTATCAGTATGACAGCTACTGCTATGAGAGCTATCAGTATGACAGCTACTGCTATAAGAACTACTCAGTATGACAGCTACTGCTATAAGAACTATCAGTATGACAGCTACTGCTATAAGAACTATCAGTATGACAGCTACTGCTATAAGAACTATCAGTATGACAGCTACTGCTATAAGAACTATCAGTATGACAGCTACTGCTATAAGAACTATCAGTATGACAGCTACTGCTATAAGAACTATCAGTATGACAGCTACTGCTATAAGAACTATCAGTATGACAGCTACTGCTATAAGAACTATCAGTATGACAGCTACTGCTATAAGAACTATCAGTATGACAGCTACTGCTATAAGAACTATCAGTATGACAGCTACTGCTATAAGAACTATCAGTATGACAGCTACTGCTATAAGAACTATCAGTATGACAGCTACTGCTATAAGAACTATCAGTATGACAGCTACTGCTATAAGAACTATCAGTATGACAGCTACTGCTATAAGAACTATCAGTATGACAGCTACTGCTATAAGAACTATCAGTATGACAGCTACTGCTATAAGAACTATCAGTATGACAGCTACTGCTATAAGAACTATCAGTATGACAGCTACTGCTATAAGAACTATCAGTATGACAGCTACTGCTATAAGAACTATCAGTATGACAGCTACTGCTATAAGAACTATCAGTATGACAGCTACTGCTATAAGAACTATCAGTATGACAGCTACTGCTATAAGAACTATCAGTATGACAGCTACTGCTATAAGAACTATCAGTATGACAGCTACTGCTATAAGAACTATCAGTATGACAGCTTTCTTAACAACATACATGCTGCCCCGTTGAGAGAAATGAGCGACCAGTGATCTCAAACATCTTCAAGGGCAGGAAAAAAAATTACAGCCGTATCAAAAAAGGCGGGGGGGGGGGCATTTTGCAGATCAATATATTCACAGTAAGATTTAGCATTAAAAACAGGGGATAAAAAAAACTAACCTGAAAGGTTTTATTTATATATATATATATATATATATATATATATATATATATATATATATATATATATATATATATATATATATATATATATATATATATATATATATATATATATATATATGTCGTGCCGAATATGTAAAACTGGTCAATTAGCAAGAACTCATTTAAAATTAAGTTCTTTTTAAAATTTTCTCTTATACGTTTAAAGATATATTTTTTTCATTAATATTAATGTAAAATTTTTTAATTTTGCACCAAAAGAATCTTAGAAAACTTACCTAACCTTATTATAACAAGAACATTTTATTTTAGCCTAACCCAACTAAATATATTTTAGATTTGTTTACAATAATTTAATGACAATCAAATATATTTTTTTCTTTAGGTTCAGAATGATTTTGGCGAAATTATTACATACACAAATTTTCACTTGTCCTATATGGCAAGATGAACGTTGATATTTAAGCCAAGATCCCAAGTTCTGCCTATTCGGCACCACACACACACACACACACACACACACACACACACACATATATATATATATATATATATATATATATATATATATATATATATATATATAGGTCCTGTCAAGGAAAATGTGCTCTCGGTTTTCACACAGGAAAATACTAACAATATCCCGGTAATTAATTTTTATAGTTGGCCTGAAGAAGATAAATGGCGTAATATGAGAGTCACTAGTGATGGTTATCAAACAAGTAAACTGGGTAGAGCAAAATAAATCCCGGGGCCCTGATGAACTTTTTCAAGAGTTCTTAGGAAGTTCAAAATGGAACTTTGTCAACCATTAATTAATATTTTTAATTTATCTCTTCTAACAGGTGTAGTGTCTGATATGTGGAAGATGACTAATGTAATTCCTATTTTTAATATAACTCTTCTAACAGGTGTAGTGTCTGATATGTGGAAGATGACTAATGTAATTCCTATTTTTAATATAACTCTTCTAACAGGTAATATGTGGAAGATGACTAATGTAATTCTATTTTTAATATAACTCTTCTAACAGGTGTAGTGTCTGATATGTGGAAGATGACTAATGTAATTCCTATTTTTAATATAACTCTTCTAACAGGTGTAGTGTCTGATATGTGGAAGATGACTAATGTAATTCCTATTTTTAATATAACTCTTCTAACAGGTGTAGTGTCTGATATGTGGAAGATGACTAATGTAATTCCTATTTTTAATATAACTCTTCTAACAGGTGTAGTGTCTGATATGTGGAAGATGGCTAATGTAATTCCTATTTTTAATATAACTCTTCTAACAGGTGTAGTGTCTGATATGTGGAAGATGACTAATGTAATTCCTATTTTTAATATAACTCTTCTAACAGGTGTAGTGTCTGATATGTGGAAGATGACTAATGTAATTCCTATTTTTAATATAACTCTTCTAACAGGTGTAGTGTCTGATATGTGGAAGATGGCTAATGTAATTCCTATTTTTAATATAACTCTTCTAACAGGTGTAGTGTCTGATATGTGGAAGATGGCTAATGTAATTCCTAGTTTTAATATAACTCTTCTAACAGGTGTAGTGTCTGATATGTGGAAGATGGCTAATGTAATTCCTATTTTTAATATAACTCTTCTAACAGGTGTAGTGTCTGATATGTGGAAGATGGCTAATGTAATTCCTATTTTTAATATAACTCTTCTAACAGGTGTAGTGTCTGATATGTGGAAGATGACTAATGTAATTCCTATTTTTAATATAACTCTTCTAACAGGTGTAGTGTCTGATATGTGGAAGATGACTAATGTAATTCCTATTTTTAATATAACTCTTCTAACAGGTGTAGTGTCTGATATGTGGAAGATGACTAATGTAATTCCTATTTTTAATATAACTCTTCTAACAGGTGTAGTGTCTGATATGTGGAAGATGGCTAATGTAATTCCTATTTTTAATATAACTCTTCTAACAGGTGTAGTGTCTGATATGTGGAAGATGGCTAATGTAATTCCTATTTTTAATATAACTCTTCTAACAGGTGTAGTGTCTGATATGTGGAAGATGGCTAATGTAATTCCTATTTTTAATATAACTCTTCTAACAGGTGTAGTGTCTGATATGTGGAAGATGGCTAATGTAATTCCTATTTTTAATATAACTCTTCTAACAGGTGTAGTGTCTGATATGTGGAAGATGACTAATGTAATTCCTATTTTTAATATAATTCTTCTAACAGGTGTAGTGACTGATATGTGGAAGATGGCTAATGTAATTCCTATTTTTAATATAACTCTTCTAACAGGTGTAGTGTCTGATATGTGGAAGATGGCTAATGTAATTCCTATTTTTAATATAACTCTTCTAACTGGTGTAGTGTCTGATATGTGGAAGATGGCTAATGTAATTCCTGTTTTTAATATAACTCTTCTAACAGGTGTAGTGTCTGATATGTGGAAGATGACTAATGTAATTCCTATTTTTAATATAACTCTTCTAACAGGTGTAGTGTCTGATATGTGGAAGATGGCTAATGTAATTCCTATTTTTAATATAACTCTTCTAACAGGTGTAGTGTCTGATATGTGGAAGATGGCTAATGTAATTCCTATTTTTAATATAACTCTTCTAACAGGTGTAGTGTCTGATATGTGGAAGATGGCTAATGTAATTCCTATTTTTAATATAACTCTTCTAACAGGTGTAGTGTCTGATATGTGGAAGATGGCTAATGTAATTCCTATTTTTAATATAACTCTTCTAACAGGTGTAGTGTCTGATATGTGGAAGATGACTAATGTAATTCCTATTTTTAATATAATTCTTCTAACAGGTGTAGTGACTGATATGTGGAAGATGGCTAATGTAATTCCTATTTTTAATATAACTCTTCTAACAGGTGTAGTGTCTGATATGTGGAAGATGGCTAATGTAATTCCTATTTTTAATATAACTCTTCTAACAGGTGTAGTGTCTGATATGTGGAAGATGGCTAATGTAATTCCTATTTTTAATATAACTCTTCTAACAGGTGTAGTGTCTGATATGTGGAAGATGGCTAATGTAATTCCTATTTTTAATATAACTCTTCTAACAGGTGTAGTGTCTGATATGTGGAAGATGACTAATGTAATTCCAATTTTAATATGACTCTTCTAACAGGTGTAGTGTCTGATATGTGGAAGATGGCTAATGTAATTCCTATTTTTAATATAACTCTTCTAACAGGTGTAGTGTCTGATATGTGGAAGATGACTAATGTAATTCCTATTTTTAATATAACTCTTCTAACTGGTGTAGTGTCTGATATGTGGAAGATGGCTAATGTAATTCCTATTTTTAATATAACTCTTCTAACAGGTGTAGTGTCTGATATGTGGAAGATGGCTAATGTAATTCCTATTTTTAATATAACTCTTCTAACAGGTGTAGTGTCTGATATGTGGAAGATGACTAATGTAATTCCTATTTTTAATATAATTCTTCTAACAGGTGTAGTGACTGATATGTGGAAGATGGCTAATGTAATTCCTATTTTTAATATAAGTCTTCTAACAGGTGTAGTGTCTGATATGTGGAAGATGGCTAATGTAATTCCTATTTTTAATATAACTCTTCTAACTGGTGTAGTGTCTGATATGTGGAAGATGGCTAATGTAATTCCTGTTTTTAATATAACTCTTCAAACAGGTGTAGTGTCTGATATGTGGAAGATGACTAATGTAATTCCTATTTTTAAATCAGGAAACAAGTCATTACCGTCAAATTACCGCCCAATAAGCCTGACTTCAATTGTAGGTAAATTACTAGAGTCAATTATAGCTGAGATTATAAGAAGCCATCTTGATAAACATAATTTGATTAATGGTAATCAATATGGATTCACGAGGGGCCGTTCCTGACTAACTAATTTACTAACTTTCTTCAGTAAAGTTTTTGAGGCTGGTGATCATGATACAGAATTTGATATTATTTATTTGGAATTTAGTAAGGCTTTTGATAGAGTACCGCACCAGAGACTGTTAAAGAAAGTGGCAGCTCATGGTATTGAGTGGAAAGTGCTGTCATGGATCGAGTCATGGCTCACCAACAGGAAACGGGGGTAAAATCTGAGTGGGGATCTGGAACAAGTGGCGTTCCACAGGGATCAGTTTTAGCCCCATTGTTTTTCATAGTATTCATTAATGATGTTGACGAGGGAATAACAATTAAACAATACCATGGGTGGGGTTCGAACCCGAGGTCAGAGAGTCTGAAAATTCCAGACCGTCGCGTTAGCCACTGGGCCAGCTAACGCTAAGGTCTGGAGTTTTGAGACTCTCTGACCGCGGGTTCAAACCCCACCCATGGTATGGTTTGTTTGCAATCATGTCCTTACGATTTCGTGGGTCGAATAACAATTGACATGAGCAAATTCGCTGATGACACGAAAATAGGAAGAATAAGTGAACCTCTGGAGGATTTAGACAAACTCATAATGGTGGTCAACACTGTAATTCCGCCAACCATCTAAAGAAATGGAAAGACGCCAGACTGGTGATTACAGAACCAAATTTCCGTAGACGTAAATGCCTTGAATTATTATTAATGGCTATTTCTAACACAATTAAACAGAATAAAGTCAGCTTCACCACCTCTGAAGTATTGGAAGAATCGAAAAGCATTAAACGCCACCATTATGTGAGGTCTGGTCTCAGACCGAGCCGCGGGGGCGGTGACCCCCGGAACTCTCTCTCCAGGTAAACTTCAGGTAATTACATAGCTGCTACTACTACTACTACTACTGCTACTACAAGTACTACTACTACTACTCACCACCAAGCACTACCACCTACTACCTACTACTACTACACAAGACACCACCACCTACCACAAGCACCTACCACCACTACACCACCACCTACCTACAAGCACACCATCCACTACCTCCACCACAAGCACCACCTACCTACCACCACAAGCACCTACCACCACCACCTCCACCACAAGCACCACCACCACCACCACCAGCACCACACCACCATACCACCACAAGCACCACCACCACCACACCACCAACACACCACCACCACCAGCACTACCACCACACCACCACAAGCACCACTACCACCACCACCACCACAAGCACCACCACCTCATTACCACCACAAGCACCACTAACCACCACCACAAGCACACACCACCACAACACCACCACCACCACCACAACCACCACCACCACCATCACCACACTACCACCACCACTAGCACCACACTACCACCACCACTAGCACCACACTACCACCACCACAAGCACCACTAGCACCACCACCACCACTAGCACCACCACCACCACCACCACCACTAACACTAGCACCACTACCACCACCACTAACACAAGCACCACCACCACTAACACAACCACCACCACCACAAGCACCACCACCACCACCACAAGCACCACCACCACCACCACCACAAGCACCACACTACCACCACACACCACCACCACTCACCACAAGCACCACTACCACCACCACCACAGCACCACACCACCACTCACCTACCACCAGCACCACCACCACCACGACCACCACAAGCACCACCACCACCACCAACGCCAACACCACCACAAGCACCACCACCACACTCACCACAAGCACCACTACCACCACAAGCACCACCACTCCACCTACTCACCACAAGCTCCACCACCACCTACCACTACCACAAGCACTACACACACTCACCACCAAGCACCACACCACTCACTACCACAAGCACCACTACCTACCACCACCACAAGCACTACTACACCACAAGTACACCACTATCACTACTACCACAAGTACTACTACTACTACTACCACAAGTACTACCACTACTACTACTACCACAAGTACTACCACCACCTACATATACCCTCGGCGCCTCTAGTTTCAGCGGCTTAACGAAGCTCCTGGAGAGCGAAACATTGCCACAATAAAAGGTCACATTAGTTACACTTGTGACCCTTTACCTAAAGAAATTCATAGGACTTAAAAGGTCTTAGAAAAGGTCAAGTTATAACATATTAAAAGTCATATTAAATGTCTTCATTATTTCAATAGATTTAAAATGAATATTTCAAGGACATTTTAAGGACATTTGAAGAACAGCCTTTTAATATTATAATTTCAATGGCATTTTGATGTCTTCCAAAGGCCATTTAAATGAGAATTTTAAGGTTTCGAAGATCTCCTTTAAGTCCTTCAATGCCTTTAATTAAAAGGCCAAATAAATTATTTTTGATAGATATTGCCTTTTTAACCTTTTGTCAAAGGTTTAAAGGCCTCTTTAAGGGAATTTAAAGGATCTTAAGAACTAAAGGCCATTCTTGGACTTTTTCTAAAAATTTTTCCCAAAGATTAAAGCCATTTAACATTCTTAAAAATTATCCGAAGGATTTCTTAATTCACATAAATTCCTGGGCCTTTTTTTCGAAAGGTTAAAGCCATTTAATATATTTTTAAGGATATCCGAACGATTTCTATGGATTTAAGTCAGCCATTTAATATTTTTAAAAGGCCTATGAAAAATTTCATAGGGATTCAAGTC
>NW_027197739.1:5000-17500 GCF_038502225.1 Cherax quadricarinatus | reverse complement strand
TCGAGTCGCAGCTCCTGGTCCCGTGTGTGTAGACAAAATTTAACTACGATTATCCGGATTATCGACAATCATAATTATATTTAATTAATAATTCTACGTAGCTTAGATTTTTAATTATCACAAAAACCATTTTTCCGAGAATTTTTTTTTCCGTTTTTTTCAAATATATCATAAAATTTCAAGCTCTAATTCAAATTCTATGGTTATATAGTGTTTTTCACTTTTCAGGATACCTAATTCGGCGGTAGGTACACTTAGGTGCCTCGCAGGGTACCTATTGTAAGAGATTCGTTAGAAACACTAAGATCACAGAGTCAGAGTGAGAAGAGATGGACACTCCCCCTCTGACGTCTGACGGGCAACTGACTGGACCTTTAAACTCCACCCACTATCCTTTTAACTCGCTGCAGTTGCCAGTTACCCTCCATATCACACACGCGTATATACCTCCTATCCCACCTTTTAACTAATTATACCTCAATTATACCTTCAGTATACCTCCTTTATACATATATACCTCTAACTGAACCAATAGAAATTGATTTAGATAGGTATTTTGAAGGAGGGAGAAAATATAACAGAAGGATCCACGTGGCAACACTCTTTGTTTACCAATCCCGCCCAGATGCGCGCCAAATGCAGATGAGAGAGCATCTTACTCCGCCCACAGCATCACCAAGCATCTTATCCCCGCTATCCCTGAGCGTCTTATCCCCGCTATCCCAAAGCATCTCAGGGCCAGTCGTACCCACAAGATTAACTCCTTCGTTATACTGCGCTTAATCACGATATTTTTTGCGTTCCTCGTTTTGTGCAGAAATTAAACCCCAGTGTGATTTTAAACACTGAAGTTTGTTTGGGAATGCCTGCTTCAGGCCTTATATCTCCACTTGAGCTCACAGCTCTACACATATGCTGCTATGTATGATAATTCTATGTAACTGTATTTGTGTATACCTGAATAAACTTCCTCTATTTCTGCTCTTGAGTTCACTGCTCTATCTCAACTCTGAATCAACAACTCTTTGTCAGCTCCTCGATGCTGTGCTTTTGAACTACTGACGAAGATGAGAAACAATTAAAAATTTTTAGGGCATATTTTCTAACCTTTACGTTGCTATCAGTTTCTGAATTTTAATACCTGCTGTCACTGTTCACCTAGCAGTAAATAGGTACCTGGGTGTTAGTTGAGTGTTGTGGGTGGTATCCTGGGCAGGGTGAGACGTATGGGTAAGTCACCTTACACCTGCTGTCACTGTTCACCTAGCAGTAAATAGGTACCTGAGTGTTAGTTGAGTGTTGTGGGTGGCATCCTGGGGAGGGTGAGACGCATGGGCAAGTCACTTTACACCTGCTGCCACTGTTCACCTAGCAGTAAATAGGTACCTGGGTGTTAGTTGAGTGTTGTGGGTGGCATCCTGGGCAGGGTGAGACGTATGGGTAAGTCACCTTACACCTGCTGTCACTGTTCACCTAGCAGTAAATAGGTACCTGGGTGTTAGTTGAGTGTTGTGGGTGGCATCCTGGGCAGGGTGAGACGCATGGGCAAGTCACTTTACACCTGCTGCCATTGTTCACCTAGCAGTAAATAGGTACCTGGGTGCTAGTTGAGTGTTTTGGGTGGCATCCTGGGCAGGGTGAGACGTATGGGCAAGTCACCTTACACCTGCTGCCACTGTTCACCTAGCAGTAAATAGGTACCTGGGTGTTAGTTGAGTGTTGTGGGTGGCATCCTGGGCAGGGTGAGACGTATGGGCAAGTCACCTTACACCTGCTGCCACTGTTCAACTAGCAGTAAATAGGTACCTGGGTGTTAATTGAGTGTTTTGGGTGGCATCCTGGGCAGGGTGAGACGTATGGGCAAGTCACCTTACACCTGCTGCCACTGTTCACCTAGCAGTAAATAGGTGCCTGGGTGTTAGTTGAGTGTTGTGGGTGGCATCCTGGGCAGGGTGAGACGTATGGGCAAGTCACCTTACACCTGCTGTCACTGTTCACCTAGCAGTAAATAGGTACCTGGGTGTTAGTTGAGTGTTGTGAGTGGCATCCTGGGCAGGGTGAGACGTATGGGCAAGTCACCTTACACCTGCTGCCACTGTTCACCTAGCAGTAAATAGGTACCTGGGTGTTAGTTGAGTGTTGTGGGTGGCATCCTGGGCAGGGTGAGACGTATGGGCAAGTCACCTTACACCTGCTGTCACTGTTCACCTAGCAGTAAATAGGTACCTGGGTGTTAGTTGAGTGTTGTGAGTGGCATCCTGGGCAGGGTGAGACGTATGGGCAAGTCACCTTACACCTGCTGCCACTCTTCACCTAGCAGTAAATAGGTACCTTGGTGTTAGTTGAGTGTTGTGGGTGGCATCCTGGGCAGGGTGAGACGTATGGGCAAGTCACCTTACACCTGCTGTCACTGTTGACCTAGCAGTAAACAGGTACCTGGGTGTTAGTTGAGTGTTGTGGGTGGCATCCTGGGGAATAGGACTCCAGAATCTCTCTCTCTCTCTAAAATGGGTACAAGGAATTGTCTTGGGCGTGTCAGATGTCCAGTAGACAGGAAGCTCTTCATGACAGAGTTATTATGTAGCAGAGTCATAAATGTGTGTGTGTGTGTGTGTGTGTACTCACCTAGTTGAGGTTGCAGGGGTCGAGTCCAAGCTCCTGGCCCCGCCTCTTCACTGGTCGCTACTAGGTAATTTAAAAAGAATCTCTGGTGCTGATGCTGTAACCTGGCCACCTGGTGTTGCTGTGTCCCTTGTCGCTGTGTCCCCTTGTTGCTGTGTCTCCTTGTTGCTGTGTCCCCTTGTTGCTGTGTCCCCTTGCCGCTGTGACCCCGTGTTGCTGTGTCCCTTGTCGCTGTGATCCCTTGTTGCTGTGTCCCCTTGTCGCTGTGATCCCTTGTTGCTGTGTCCCCTTGTCGCTGTGATCCCTTGTTGCTGTGTCCCCTTGTCGCTGTGATCCCTTGTTGCTATGTCTACCTTGTTGCTGTGTCCCCTTGTTGCTGTGACCCCTTGTTGCTGTGTCCCGTTGTTGCTGTGTCTCCTTGTTGCTGTGTCCCCTTGTTGCTGTGTCCCCTTGTTGCTGTGTCTCCTTGTTGCTGTGTCTCCTTGTTGCTGTGTCTCCTTGTTGCTGTGTCCCCTTGTTGCTGTGTCTACCTTGTTGCTGTGTCCCCTTGTCGCTGTGTCCCCTTGTTGCTGTGTCCCCTTGTTGCTGTGTCTCCTTGTTGCTGTGTCTCCTTGTTGCTGTGACCCCTTGTCGCTGTGACCCCTTGTTGCTATGTCTACCTTGTTGCTGTGTCCCCTTGTCGCTGTGACCCCTTGTTGCTATGTCTACCTTGTTGCTGTGTCCCCTTGTTGCTGTGACCCCTTGTTGCTGTGTCCCCTTGTTGCTGTGTCTCCTTGTTGCTGTGTCCCCTTGTTGCTGTGTCCCCTTGTTGCTGTGTCTCCTTGTTGCTGTGTCTCCTTGTTGCTGTGTCTCCTTGTTGCTGTGTCCCCTTGTTGCTGTGTCTCCTTGTTGCTGTGTCCCCTTGTTGCTGTGTCTCCTTGTTGCTGTGTCCCCTTGTTGCTGTGTCCCCTTGTTGCTGTGTCCCCTTGTTGCTGTGTCTCCTTGTTGCTGTGTCCCCTTGTTGCTGTGTCCCCTTGTTGCTGTGTCTCCTTGTTGCTGTGTCCCCTTGTTGCTGTGTCCCCTTGTTGCTGTGTCTCCTTGTTGCTGTGTCTCCTTGTTGCTGTGTCTCCTTGTTGCTGTGACCCCTTGTTGCTGTGTCCCCTTGTTGCTGTGTCCCCTTGTTGCTGTGTCTCCTTGTTGCTGTGTCCCCTTGTTGCTGTGTCCCCTTGTTGCTGTGTCCCCTTGTTGTTGTGTCCCCTTGTTGCTGTGTCCCCTTGTTGCTGTGTCCCCTTGTTGCTGTGTCTCCTTGTTGCTGTGTCTCCTTGTTGCTGTGTCTCCTTGTTGCTGTGTCTCCTTGTTGCTGTGTCCCCTTGTTGCTGTGTCCCCTTGTTGCTGTGTCTCCTTGTTGCTGTGTCTCCTTGTTGCTGTGTCTCCTTGTTGCTGTGTCCCCTTGTTGCTGTGTCTCCTTGTTGCTGTGTCTCCTTGTTGCTGTGTCTCCTTGTTGCTGTGTCCCCTTGTTGCTGTGTCCCCTTGTTGCTGTGTCTCCTTGTTGCTGTGTCCCCTTGTTCCTGTGTCCCCTTGTTGCTGTGTCTCCTTGTTGCTGTGTCTCCTTGTTGCTGTGTCTCCTTGTTGCTGTGACCCCTTGTTGCTGTGTCCCCTTGTTGCTGTGTCCCCTTGTTGCTGTGTCTCCTTGTTGCTGTGTCCCCTTGTTGCTGTGTCCCCTTGTTGCTGTGTCCCCTTGTTGTTGTGTCCCCTTGTCGCTGTGACCCCTTGTTGCTGTGACCCCTTGTTGCTGTGTCCCCTTGTCGCTGTGATCCCTTGTTGCTGTGTCCCCTTGTCGCTGTGATCCCTTGTTGCTGTGTCCCCTTGTCGCTGTGATTCCTTGTTGCTGTGTCCCCTTGTCGCTGTGATCCCTTGTTGCTGTGTCCCCTTGTCGCTGTGATCCCTTGTTGCTGTGTCCCCTTGTCGCTGTGATCCCTTGTTGCTGTGTCCCCTTGTCGCTGTGATCCCTTGTTGCTGTGTCCCCTTGTCGCTGTGATCCCTTGTTGCTGTGACCCCTTGTTGCTGTGACCCCTTGTTGCTGTGACCCCTTGTTGTTGGTGTGCGTGTGTTTGTAAGCAGAGACGGAGTCTCAGCTCCTGGCCCATGTCTCTTAAACCGGCCTCTCATAGTTTTACTTTCTCCCAGCATCATCTTGACTCACTTCATACCTATCCTTGAAGCTGTGTGCGGATCCTTCCCCTATCATTTCCTTTTACAGCAAGCAGAGTTTTGTCACCCTCAACACTCAATTAACACCCAGGTACCTATTTACTGCTAGGTGAACAGTGGCAGTAGGTGTAAGTTGCAAAGAGGCACCTAATTTATCATCACTTAGTGCTGATTCACATTGAGACCACAAGTGCAAGCAGGTCCCAGACCGCACCGCGAGGGTGCTAACTCTGTGTAGGTCATAGGTAAATTACCTATTGCTTGAAGCAGGCAATAGGTGCCAAAATGGTAACCACTGTCCCTAACTGCTGAAAGTAGTTCCTAACTACATTGTGTCGTCCTGGAGTCGACTTCGGAAGTCAGTCTCACCGACTCGGTCCCAGACTTTCTGATGCTGGGTTGATCAACCTGACTGTTGATGCTAGCTTCATACAGTGTAACATATGCATCACAGCCCGTCTAATCAGAAACTGACTAGAGGCACTTGTAAAGGTTTCTCTTGAAGGCTTCCAATGGTTTGTTGATAATGGCCCGTATATTGAAGTGAGGTTGCTGAGAGGGATCTGCCCTCTCAATGATAACGGTAGTTACAAGTGAGAAGGGGTGGATTTGAGAGGGATCTGCCCTCTCAATGATGACATTCTTCTACTAGTGGCCTACACCTCATCTTCGGACAGTATATAAGTGTCCAGACTGTCATTTCACCCTCACATTGTTCCTGACTGTGAAGCAAAACTTGACTCCAGGCTGAGGGACTGACCACCTCAGAAGTACGTCTTCAAGGCTGAGGGACTGACCACCTCAGAAGTACGTCTTCAAGGCTGAGGGACCGATTACATCACATCTCTACTCTTTGTGCTTCCTCTCTATTTGACTGAAAACGCCTGCTGTGTAGGCGATTAATGTCTTATACACTGTAGACTACCACCATGAAAGTCGTATCTGGAGGTCGTAAACTGAGTCGTTGCATAAGAATATAAGAAAGGAGGAGCACTACAGCAGGCCTACTGGCCCATACTAGGCACGTCCTTCTCAAGCCCAAACCCACTTAACATTAGTTGTTAGGTGAGACACATAGGCAACAGTTAGGTATCTTTATTTCGAAACGTTTCGCCTACACAGTAGGCTTCTTCAGTCGAGTACAGAAAAATTGATAGAAGAGACGTGAAGACGATGTAATCAGTCCATCACCCTTGAAGTTTTGAGGTGGTCAGTCCCTCAGTCTGGAGAAGAGTATTGTTCCATAGCCTGGAAGAATATGGAGTTGAAGTATGTATGTATATTGTTGGCCAAGACCGTAGTCCTGGCACGGGTCTCAGTCTTGCGATGACCCGTCACTGGCTCCCGAGGGAGAAAGGTTTCTACAATGATGTGACATATGCTGTTCAAGCACTCTTCTGGTCAGTTCAACTGGTGCATCTCTTAAGCGACAACACCGTATGTACTCCTAACTATGGACACTAGCGAGGAGGAGGATATGTCGTTATCACGGGTAACAGCTTGTCTGGTTCGTTGACTCCATGGTACACTAGTGTGGCCGCAGTCATCTCTGGGTCCTCTTCGGGAGGGAATATCAGTCCTAGTTGCCTGCGGAGTATCTCAGCAACTTCACACTCCAGAAGATAGTGTGTTAGGGGCCGCTGGACAACGTGCTGGTAGTGCTGGCACATCTCCTCCTCAGCCTTGTCTACCATCATCTTGGCTGTGGGAAAGCCCAAACGAAGCCGATGGATGGCGGTACACTGCGCTCTGGACCAGCTTCTATCATATGGAGGGGGTTCTCCCTGAGTCGCTGCTCGGTACCACTGTTGAGATGGGGTATCACCTAAGACCTCCCCCATAAGTTTCATGGCTCTGGCAGCCACCAGTTTGGTCTGTCGTAGGCTGATTGGGACAGTAATCCCAACATGTGGATAGTCTGTTGCTGCCTTGGCTGCATCATCTGCCGCCTCATTTCCCCGGATGCCAGCATGGCTGGGGATCCAGTTCATTGTCGATCTGTTACCCTGAACTTCTAAGGCTGTCATTATGCTCAGGATCGATGTGACGAGGTGAACATTGTCCTGTGGTTGAGGATGGGAGAGGGCATTGATTGCAGAGGTGGAATCAACATGTAAGACAGGTCGGAGTCGATGTCGTAGGGCATGTGACAATGCCTGCTGAATCGCCACCAGCTCAGCTTGAAGGATCGTGCAGTAGTCAGGGAGTCGCCAGCCTTGTGTGTGACCATTGTGGTACAGTCCAGCTGCTGCTCTCTTCCTGTCAGGGTCGACAGAACCATCTGTGAAATACACTGCACATGTGCCTCCCTCTGCCAGTGCCATGCTTGTCTCAGCATGATTGCTGAGGGTGTCTTGACTGCAAAGACGCTTAGAGATGGGTAGTTGTATGAAGCAAACCTCGGCCGGATCTGGGCTCCAGGGAGTCCAGGAGTAGTCCGTGAAGAGAGTTGGATCTTGTGTCATGGTTGTCAATATCCGTCTTAACAGTGGGGTACCTTGCTGCCGGTGCAGAATCACGGCCACTTTGCAGGCGTTTATATGTCTTACTCTGTCAGCCAAGGAAGGAAACCGGGCCTGAGATCTGAGTCATACTGTGTTGGTCCAGATGGGGGCCCCAAGCATAGTTCTTATCGCCTGGTTTTGTACAACCTTTGCCTGCTCTGCGGGAAGAATTGAGCTAACGCCGGTGCACCGTAGTCAATGAGCGAGCGTATAGCTTGTATATAGTACAAGCGAAGTACATCTTTGCTCGCCCCTGCACGGTGGAGTTGAAGTAACAGAATGGAGCCTTATGTACCGCCAGAAGGTCAGATGCAGGCCACTAGTAGAGGTAAGAATATAGTCGCTGGGAGGTCACGTACCTCTCAAATCCAGCCATTCTCACTAGTATAAGTTGTCCAAGTTGATTTGTGTTCTGTACCAAGATACTCTTGTGTTGCAGTGCCTGACAGAGTGAATATTATAATGGTATAATTTTAATATCCACTTAGCATTTGCCCAAACCATTTTTAATGCTACCCAGGCTTTGACACCTATTACAGTGTCATGTAGGGGGGTATTGGAACGTAAGCATAATCGGGGAATATGGGAGTAAGGGAGTATGTTTGTATGTTTAGATAAATGGGGTGGTACATATAAGCAGCAAGACAGGAAATACAATCAACTTGACCAAAATGAATGTAACTTACAATATAGTTCAGAGGACAGTTCACTACAGGAACTAAGCCACAGGTCCCAAGACCTACACAGCACGAGTACTGCTCTAAGCCAGTACTCTGCCCAATATCTCCAACAGTCTCCTCCAGAGACTTCAGCAGCCTTCTCCAGAGCCCTGCACCCCAGCAGCAGCTCCTCTCGAAGTCCCTTTGCTCAGAGCTCTGCACCCAGGCCAGAGCTCCGCACGAATCTCCCCTGCTCAGCTGTTCCTTGGGCTTTCATGGTGGTCCAAGCACCCTCCACAATTGGGTGTGCACCACGTGTACGACCTGACGCCGAGATCTGACGCCAGTGACGAACAAAGGAGCTGAGACTTAAGCCGAAAAGGCGTGTTTCTGACAGACATTTGCCAAGGCAAGGTGACCATATAATTGATTAAATTAGGTCTCCCCAGAGACCTCACAAGCCCAGCTGAACTACATCACAACAGTAGGTGGCCAGACCTCCAGCACCTATTACACAGTAGGTGGCCAGACCTCCAGCACCTATTACACAGTAGGTGGCCAGACCTCCAGCACCTATTACACAGTAGGTGGTCAGACCTCCAGCACCTATTGCACAGTAGGTGGCCAGACCTCCAGCACCTATTACAGAATAGGTATTCAGAACTACAGCACCTATTACACAGTAGGTGGCCAGACCTCCAGCACAGAGAGATAGTACATGATTATATACACCTGGAAAATCCTAGAGGGACTAGCACCGAACTTGCACACGAAAATCACTCACTACGAAAGCAAAAGACTTGGCAGACGATGCAACATCCCCCCAATGAAAAGCAGGGGTGTCACTAGCACGTTAAGAGATCATACAATAAGTGTCAGGGGCCCGAGACTGTTCAACTGCCTCCCAGCATACATAAGGGGGATTACCAACAGACCCCTGGCAGTCTTCAAGCTGGCACTGGACAAGCACCTAAAGTCGGTTCCTGATCAGCCAAGCTGTAGCTCGTACGTTGGTTTGCGTGCAGCCAGCAGTAACAGCCTGGTTGATCAGGCTCTGATCCACCAGGAGGCCTGGTCACAGACCGGGCCGCGGGGGCGTTGACCCCCGGAACTCTCTCCAGGTAAACTCCAGGTAAACACATTACACAGTAGGTGGCAAGACCTCCAGCACCCATTACACAGTAGGTGGCCAGACCTCCAGCACCTATTACACAGTAGGTGGCCAGACCTCCAGCACCTATTACACAGTAGGTGGCCAGACCTCCAGCACCTATTACACAGTAGGTGGCCAGACCTCCAGCACCCATTACACAGTAGGTGGCCAGTCTTCCAGCACCCATTACACAGTAGGTGGCCAGATCTCCAGCACCTATTACACAGTAGGTGGCCAGACCTCCAGCACCTATTACACAGTAGGTATTCAGAACTCCAGCACCTATTACACAGTAGGTGGCCAGACCTCCAGCACCCATTACACAGTAGGTATTCAGACCTCCAGCACCCATTACACAGTAGGTGGCCAGACCTCCAGCACCCATTACACAGTAGGTATTCAGACCTCCAGCACCCATTACACAGTAGGTGGCCAGACCTCCAGCACCCATTACACAGTAGGTATTCAGACCTCCAGCACCCATTACACAGTAGGTGGCCAGACCTCCAGCACCTATTACACAGTAGGTATTCAGACCTCCAGCACCCATTACACAGTAGGTGGCCAGACCTCCAGCACCTATTACACAGTAGGTATTCAGACCTCAAGCACCTATTACACAGTAGGTGGCCAGACCTCCAGCACATATTACACAGTAGGTATTCAGACCTCCAGCACCCATTACACAGTAGGTGGCCAGACCTCCAGCACCTATTACACAGTAGGTATTCAGATCTCCAGCACCCATTACACAGTAGGTGGCCAGACCTCCAGCACCTATTACACAGTAGGTGGCCAGACCTCCAGCACCTATTACACAGTAGGTGGCCAGACCTCCAGCACCTATTACACAGTAGGTGGCCAGACCTCCAGCACCCATTACACAGTAGGTGGCCAGTCTTCCAGCACCCATTACACAGTAGGTGGCCAGATCTCCAGCACCTATTACACAGTAGGTGGCCAGACCTCCAGCACCTATTACACAGTAGGTATTCAGAACTCCAGCACCTATTACACAGTAGGTGGCCAGACCTCCAGCACCCATTACACAGTAGGTATTCAGACCTCCAGCACCAATTACACAGTAGGTGGCCAGACCTCCAGCACCCATTACACAGTAGGTATTCAGACCTCCAGCACCCATTACACAGTAGGTGGCCAGACCTCCAGCACCCATTACACAGTAGGTATTCAGACCTCCAGCACCCATTACACAGTAGGTGGCCAGACCTCCAGCACCTATTACACAGTAGGTATTCAGACCTCCAGCACCCATTACACAGTAGGTGGCCAGACCTCCAGCACCTATTACACAGTAGGTATTCAGACCTCAAGCACCTATTACACAGTAGGTGGCCAGACCTCCAGCACATATTACACAGTAGGTATTCAGACCTCCAGCACCCATTACACAGTAGGTGGCCAGACCTCCAGCACCTATTACACAGTAGGTATTCAGATCTCCAGCACCCATTACACAGTAGGTGGCCAGACCTCCAGCACCTATTACACAGTAGGTGGCCAGACCTCCAGCACCTATTACACAGTAGGTGGCCAGACCTCCAGCACCTATTACACAGTAGGTGGCCAGACCTCCAGCACCCATTACACAGTAGGTGGCCAGTCTTCCAGCACCCATTACACAGTAGGTGGCCAGATCTCCAGCACCTATTACACAGTAGGTATTCAGAACTCCAGCACCTATTACACAGTAGGTGGCCAGACCTCCAGTACCCATTACACAGTAGGTGGCCAGACCTCCAGCACCCATTACACAGTAGGTATTCAGACCTCCAGCACCCATTACACAGTAGGTGGCCAGACCTCCAGCACCTATTACACAGTAGGTATTCAGACCTCCAGCACCCATTACACAGTAGGTGGCCAGACCTCCAGCACCTATTACACAGTAGGTATTCAGACCTCCAGCACCCATTACACAGTAGGTGGCCAGACCTCCACCACCTATTTCACAACACAGTTTACAAAACAGTGCTGATAATCCCCCAATTTACATTCCTTCCAATTTCTTTTAATTGGGAATTTTAACAATATGCAAGAGGGACATATGTACCCATTTAAGTGTGTGTATAAATAGGGACAACACTGGAAATAGATCGATTTACTGGGTCATGCAATAGTGACTCTTCGGTATATACTTCAGTGAATATAATGTTTTACTTACTTGCTTGCTTGCTTACTTACTTACTTACTTACCTACTTACTTACTTACTTACTTACTTACTTACTTACTTACTTACTTACTTACTTACTTACTTACTTACTTACTTACTTACTTACTTACTTACTTACTTACTTACTTACTTACTTACTTACTTACTTACTTACTTACTTACTTACTTACTTACTTACTTACTTACCTACTTACTTACTTACTTACTTACTAACTTAGAGCAGTTACCCTAAATACAGAACTGAGATGTTTTCTGTCACCAGGACATCGGTTCTGAGTGTAAGAAAACGACTGAGGTTTGACACCAACTTATGTAAGTAAATAAGTATGTAGGTGAGTATGTAGGTGAGTATGTAGGTATGTAGGTGAGTATGTAGGTGAGTATGTAGGTGAGTATGTAGGTATGTAGGTGAGTATGTAGGTGAGTATGTAGGTGAGTATGTAGGTGAGTATGTAGGTGAGTATGTAGGTGAGTATGTAGGTATGTAGGTGAGTATGTAGGTGAGTATGTAGGTGAGTATGTAGGTGAGTATGTAGGTGAGTATGTAGGTGAGTATGTAGGTGAGTATGTAGGTGAGTATGTAGGTGAGTATGTAGGTGAGTATGTAGGTATGTAGGTGAGTATGTAGGTGAGTATGTAGGTATGTAGGTGAGTATGTAGGTGAGTATGTAGGTGAGCATGTAGGTATGTAGGTGAGTATGTAGGTGAGTATGTAGGTGAGTATGTAGGTATGTAGGTGAGTATGTAGGTGAGTATGTAGGTGAGTATGTAGGTTGTCATGTAGGGGGGTAATGATTGAATAGGATATAAGTGGGGAATATGGGAGTAAGGGATTATGTAGGCAGGGGTGAGGCAGGCGAGGTGGTAGGAGTGAGATGATTAGCGGAGGTAGGTAGGTAATGACAGGTCAGTGGTGACCACCACGACACTCTCATTAACTCTACACTACTCACTAACATATGCCTCGCCCATTCTTCACTCATATAAACATAATAAAATATAAGAAAAAAGAATAAATAACGGTGGGCAGTGAATATTACTATTCTACTCAAACACAGTTTATTATTAAGTCTTTGTACAATAATACATTTGGGAACAGAACATCATTGTGGTTTAGATAAATGGGATGGTACATATAAGCAGTGAGACAGGGAATACAATCAACTTGACCAAAATG